>NC_090891.1:50420220-50425220 GCF_036669925.1 Montipora capricornis
TCGACATTGTCCGATGTCATCATCAGGCAATGAATTTTAATCGGATGAAGCACAACTTATAGTACAAGAACAACAATAGAATAATTAAAACACCATTAGAATCGTCTTGCCATTTATTGACCAAAAACCAGCCGATATTGTGAAGCGCCAACTTACTCAGCTACATAAGAAACTGGATATAGATCTACAGCCAGTTTTTCTCAGCCGCAAGCTCGAGGATGTCCTTATATTCCGTGAGCCCAAACCATCATTAGTCAGCCAACAACTAGTAGTCTATAAATTTCAATGTGGCTCGTGTGATGCGAGCTATGTTGGCTATACAGCTCGTCACTTGCATCAACGAATTGAGGAACATAGATACTCAGCTATCAGGAGACATCACCTAGCAGATCATGGCCAAACAACATCACCCCCAGCGGCGAGTTTTAGTGTCATAAAGAAATGCGCATTGAAATTTCACTGCTTAATTCACGAGATGTTCCACATCAAAGAATTGAAACCATCACTTAATGTGCAGAAGCTGTTTCTGGCCTATCTGAACTGCTTAACCCGTGTTTACCAAAACCAATCTAACTGGATATCATCAACGAGGTAAGTGTTCATTCCTATGAATTTCTCACATGTTTATGCAGCGATCGTCTTAAGGTTTTTATTCAAAGTGTGTTATGTATTCTTTTAGATCGAATAATTCAAGTCAATTCAATTAAAGAAATAATAAAATCAAAATCAATATAACGTTTATTAAAATACTTACACCTTGCAGTCTTTCGACTGAATTACGTGCAATAAAATATATTACTGTGATAAATTTATCTACAAGTAAAATAATTAAGTATATTGCTGACATAAAAACGATAGAACTATTAAAGGAGAAAATCCACCTACACTTGAAAAATTGGAAATACACTAATTCAAAGAAGATGACTAACAATAAAAGACTTCTTGTAATGATCTGTTTTGGAAATTGGAATATCAAATCTTCTATTATTCCTCAATTTTCTACATTTAGACCTTCGTGGAAGCAGACTAGCTAATTTATGGTCATTGGTATGTGAGATCTCATTAAAAAGCTTTAAAGAAAGTGACTCACGTCTATCATATAAGGTGGCAATGTTGGCTATCTTTAGTGCATCATGGTACTTATAATATGGCAAAATAATGCGCATTGCACGTTTTTGGATACGCTCAAGATCTTCAGACAAATATCGAGGAAGGCTTCAATGAAAAAGCATACAAGCTTATTCAAGAACCGATCTTATTGCACTACAATAAAATAACACAAGGTCATTGCAACTAAATCCAGCTCTCTTTAATTCTCTTAACAAATATAAGCGCTTTGCAGCTTTCGCAGTGATATTGTCAATATGATTGTTCCATTTACAGTCCTGCCTAAAAGTTACTCCTAGAATCTTTGCGGTACTGACTTGCTCAAACTCCAAACCGTCTGAAATTACAGGCGCATAAGATGGAGGCGACCTCTTGAAATATGTGCGAAGCTCCTTGCATTTACTGGGGCTTTACTGGAGATGGTTTTCACAGGACCATAAACTGATTTCAACAACTTGTTGGAGTGAGCTTGGACATGATGGCGGTATGATCTCAGAAACAGTTGTATCATCGACGAACTTCCAAATATGAAATAATAATAACTGCAGGTCGTTTACCATTACAACAAATAACCAGGGACCTATTTGGGTACCTTGGGGGACCCCAACAGGGACATGCATCCAACTGGACCAAGTTTCATTTATCTTAACTCTTTGCCGCCTGTCTCTCAGAAAATCGACTATCCAGTTCAGAACGGTTGGCTTGACTCAAACGGTGACTCGTAAACACTGTTACATTCAAGAAGCTGAAGTGTAGTCAATAGAACGTCGATCTTTCAAGATAGGATAGCTCAAAATTGCAAGGAGGTATTACAAAACTGCAAAGTACGTACAATTTGTTCTACTGTCTGATCAGATTTATGTTGCGTTATAATCTCGACTCTTTGTAGCCAGAATGTTTGCAATTTTTATGACATTTCTCCAGAGAAAATTCATTATTTCAAGCCAGCTTGACTGAATGTGCTTACAAGGGCATAAGGATATTTTATGACGCTGCAGTACTCAACTGATTAAGTAAATAGATGGTGTATATCAATCAGGAGTCAGCATCTAAGAAAGATCCTTGATCTGGGGATTGTGTTTGTTGCAGAACTTGACTGAAACTCTCAAGAGCAAAATTCAGGAGCCAGCATAATGCACACATCCCTCGCAGATGTGCATTGTTATCTTTTTATAGATTCAGTAAAAAGTAACCATGGGTTCGAACATCATTTCGAGATTCATGTTTCATACTATAAGCCATGAAAACCAACCTATTTTAAGTCGATTGTATGACGTTACCTATTTCGATCTATTTCATGGTATTTAGACATATGATGACTTTTAACAAGCGTTAATATGTGGAATAGTCATTTTGATACACATGGCGCGCCATTGTTCGTATCCCTGTCAGGGAAACCGATCCATATTTAGTGGGCACAAGCGCCCAGGAGCAATGTTAATCACAGAAGCAATGGAAAACCTGATGAAAGACGGCTTGGGAACAGTTCTATCTGAAGACAGAACAACTGTTTTTTACAAAAAACTAACTTGTGGAGTGCTAGATGAAGCCTTAACAAACTACGGAGTTAATTCTGACTGTTAAAAAAATAAATTTACAGAAAGGGCACCAATCAGCCAAATTTCCAAAGAACTGTTCAATAAATTATTGGAAAAATCTCCTGACAAAAATCATCTTGAAACTGTACAATGTATATGCCATCACAGCTGAAGAGTAAGAACGAATGATGAACTTTAAACGGCTTGGGAACACTTCTCTCTGAAGACAGAAAGACTTTTTTGTTTTACAAAAAACTTCCTTGTGGAGTGCTAGATGAAGCCTTAACTAACTACGGAGTTAATTCTCACTGTTGTAAAAATAAATTTAAAGAAAGGGCACCGATCAACCAAATTTCCAAAGAACTGTTCAACCAATTATTGGAACAATCTCCCGACAAAAATGATCGCGAAACTGTATATGCCATCACAGCTGCAGAGTAAAAACGAACGTCTTTCATTCAATCTAAACTTTGATAAAATGTTATTGATTGTACCTAACTGATCACGATTTAAGCATTAATCGAATCAGGCGAAAATATCGCATTTATCATGCATTTCACAACGGTTAAGCTAACAAAATTCAGCTGAAGTGTTAAACTGATGTAAAGAAAGTAAGTCAAAACCAAGACAACTATTGTTGGTAAAACTATGTTTTTTTTAGGAACATAAGAAATCTACCGAAAGTTATAGATTTTCTTTTAGTATGTATGTTGGATTATTTTAATAAAAATCACCCAATTCCCTGGTGTTATAACGTCTGTTAACTTGGTACTTATTTCATTTCCTTTTTTTCTTTTCTTAAGTGCGTGATATACAGATAATCTTGGATGCAAAGATAAGATGATTGCCCTCGATTGAAGACCAGAGTATGTTTAAAATATATTAAACACTGCAACAATACCAAATCACCTTTCAGTAGAACTCGTCGTCCTTAGATCACGGCAAGTAGAATGTTGCTAAACAAAAGGTGTAATGAAAGAGAACAATAGGCTGCATCTTGGTACATTTTTTTGCCTGTTCTATGCCAACTTGACAACAATGTGAAAATACCGAATTTAACGTATTTTGGAGAATGTGAGCCACCACGGCTAATGTTTTGTATTTCTATTTGTAACTGAGAGCTGTCATTACATTACCAATAGAGTACTGAGATACTTGCCTTATTTAAGAACGTTCGCGCTAATTGTCTGTGCGCATCCTTACCGCGCACGTAATTCACATGCTGCGTCATGCATCAAAGGCACGCGTTCTTAATAATACATGAACAACAATACGGCAAGTGGCGCACTGCTACAACTTTGCATTGATTTAATGGTCTTGGACGTTTGGTGACCCCAATTTTTCTTTCGATAGATCACTTTCTCTACCATTTTTCTTCGTTTTGTGAAAAAAATAAAAAAATCTATCAAGTAGAAGTTTGAATTTTTTGCCCCACGCACCATTTAAGTCCGCTCTTTTGAGCTCTTTGTTTAGTTGTACGATGGTTTGAAATGCCTCTATAATGGTTACGGTTTAGGAAAATGACGGCTGCACTTGAAATTATTAATGTTACAGACTCACTTATACAAAATATGACTAAGATAGTTATTCTCAGTTGAGTACATAACTGCAATGATCTGTAATTTGTTAATATCTTTTCTCTGCAGTTCAAATATATGAAATTTCATATATTCACTTTCATATAGTTTGCCTCCGTTGACTCATCTTTAATATTTTAAACTAACATCCCTGTATACAATGCTGAGTTACGCGCATCAATTTTTCAAAATTGGGCAGTTTTCCACATGCCTTACCTGATCCTATGTACCTACTGATCCTGTGTTCCTACTGATCCTGTGTTCCTACTGATCCTGTGCCTACTGACCCTGTGTTCATACTGATCCCGTGTTCCTTCTGATCCTCTTTTCCTACTGATCCTATGTTCCTACTGATCCTGTGCCTACTGATCCTGTGTTCCAACTGATCCTGTGTTCCTACTGATCCTGTGTTCCTACTGATCCTGTGTTCCTACTGATCCTCTTTTCCTACTGATCCTCTTTTCCTACTGATCCTGTGTTCCTACTGATCCTATGTTCCTACTGATCCTGTGCCTACTGACCCTTTGTTCCTACTGACCCTGTGTTCCTACTGATCCTGTGTTCCTACTGATCCTGTGTTCCTACTGATCCTATGTTCCTACTGATCCTGTGTTCCTACTGATCCTATGTTCCTACTGATCCTGTGCCTACTGACCCTGTGTTCCTACTGATCCTGTGTTCCTATTGATCCTGTGTTCCTACTGATCCTATGTTCCTACTGATCCTGTGTTCCTACTGATTCTGTGTTCCTATTGATCCTGTGTTCCTAATGATCATA
>NC_090891.1:50435220-50447720 GCF_036669925.1 Montipora capricornis
TTTACTTATGACAGCCGTTTGAGACACAAACTAAATTTTAAGGAAATAACAGATGCTGTCAAAACAAAACTTCAACTTTGGAAGTGGAGAAATCTGACAATAATTGGAAGAATTCAGATCGTTAAAACTTTTGTAATTCCACTGATAATGTACCGTGCTGGATCAATTTGTGTAGATAAGGAGGTGGTAACTGAGGCTAATAGGATTATATTTGATTTTATCTGGAAAGGGAAAGACAAAGTAAAACGAGCTTCCCTAGTTGGTGACATAAAAGATGGGGGCCTGAAGGCCCCGCATTTAGAATCGCTAATTAAGACTCATAGAATAATGCTTTGCCAGAGACTTGCGGATGAAGAACCTTGTAATTGGAAAACTATTTTATTTCACTATTTGAAACAGGTCGGGGGGAAGTTCATCCTCTGTTGCAACTTTGACATAAAAAAGCTACGGATAAACCTCCCAATGTATTACAGGGAATGTTTTGAGTGTTTTTCGCATTGCTCCGCAGCCACCGATAACAATGTACTTGAACTTTCGCACGAACAAATTTCCAACACAGTTCTTTGGAACAATAAATTTATATGTATTAATAATAATAATAATAATAAGGCTGCCAACACTGTTAAATAGTGCTCAATACACATAAGTGTAGAGCTAAATCGTAGAAAGGTGAGGCTAATGAAACCAACACATGATTCACTGTTACTCCGAGTTTCATGCTTACGCACTCATCAGACAGTATATGTACTGTCTGATGAGTGCGTAAGCACGAAACTCGGAGTAACAGTGAATCATGTGTTGGTTTCAT
Organism: Montipora capricornis; assembly: GCF_036669925.1. Classification (NCBI taxonomy): domain Eukaryota; kingdom Metazoa; phylum Cnidaria; class Anthozoa; order Scleractinia; family Acroporidae; genus Montipora; species Montipora capricornis. The sequence goes on from NC_090891.1 coordinate 50,436,029, forward strand.
TAGCCTCACCTTTCTATATGTACTGTCTGATGAGTGCGTAAGCACAAAACTCGGAGTAACAGTGAATCATGTGTTGGTTTCATTAGCCTCACCTTTCTATGTATTAATAATAAATCAGTCTTCAATCAAAGCTTGGTTAGTAAAGGAATAATCAAAATAGGCGATTTAGTAACAGAGAAAAACCAATTTATTTCTCAATGTAATCAAAGCCGGGTGAATCTTTCTCCAAAAGATATTTTTGATTTGATGTCCTTAGTTGATGCAATCCCTGCACCGTGGCGACAGTCGCTGAAAATAAATGGATACTTGAACAAGAGTCCTTTTGTTATGCAGGACCAAATTCAACTTGTGCTCAATAACCAGGAGGTCTCGATCACTGAGGCGACCTTTAAGAAGGTTTATAGGGAGTTGGTCTCTAGTTTTGTTACTCCACCGACAGCTCATTCAAAGTTTAATGAAAGCTTTAATGGTGTTTGTTTGGACTGGAACGAAATTCATAGTTTGCCCTTTCTAGTCGCTTTAGACACAAAGTCACGAGAATTTCAATATAAAATTCTAAATAGGTATTTAGTGACAAATACGTTTTTGAAAAAAATAGGCAAAATAGACTCCTCATTGTGCATCTTTTGTGGTATGTTGGACGAATCCCTGGAACATCTTTTTGTGACTTGCCATTTTACTACATTGCTGTGGAAAGAACTCATGGCTTGGTGTAGTGGAAGACAAATTAGAGTTGAATCACTATCTGCTGCAAATATAATTTTTGGTGACTGGCAAAGGAAAGATTGCTTCCTCTTATTAAATCATATAATCCTCATCGCAAAACAGTACATTTATTATTGTATGTCCAACAATTTGAAACCACTTTTCTACGTTCTGTTGCAAAGAATTAAGTTTGTCTACCAATTAGAGAGCAAAATTGCTAAATGGAACAATAATTGGCAAGTTCACTCTATCAAATGGGGTAAGAGTGGTTTTGAAGATGTTGAAGATTGAAACGTGCTTTTATATCTTTTTCGATATTCTAACACAGCGCTATTGTGGGTGTGTTTGTGTGTGTGTGTGTTGGTGCATCATGTAGGGGAACTTTTGGGGGGCGGGGGGTGGTTGTTAGCATCCACTTGTTAGCTCAAATCTGTATATACATATATTTTTTTGTGATTGCTGTAATTTCTTCGTTTTTGTAAGTGCTGTAACTCCAATAGGGAAATGTTAAAAAAACAATAATAAAATCCAAAAAAAAAAACATCATCCTTCACATAGAAGCCTACTGCCCCGGCATAGGTGCAGCTTCGTTGGGACAAAACGTTGTAACCAGATATCGCAATATTTAGGAGAGCCTCTTGATCATTCTTTAGCTTAGTCTCAGTTACACTTAATACAGATATAGGGAAATGTAATTCGGATAGCATATTAACCAGATTATCAAAATTAGCCTGCAAGCTCGTAATATTACAATTAAGAAAGGAGAATGAATTATTAGTTAGACACTTTACAATATCTTCATTAGCATGAAAGTCATGTGTGGTGAAATAATAAAATTCAAGTCAGAGGGCATATGAAGGTCAATATCTAAATTAGTAAGATGACCAATGTTGGAAATAGAAGTTATATCGAGTCGAGGTAATGAGGCACAGCTGGATGGACAACTGGAGCTATCAAGATAAGGGACTCCTCCAGAACACCTATCACAAAACTTATAAGTATCAATAGAACTTATCTTTTAAGATGATGATGATGGGATATCAGGAGAAGAGTTGATAGGTATCACAGGAGAGTCAGCATTCCTCTTCAAAAAAATTTTTCCAACATTAGTCCACAGGAACTTGTAACTGTTGTCTTTTTTAAATTTTAAGCAATCTTTAAAAAGTTCCTTATTCTTTGGCGTTAAGCTTTCATTGATAAAGATCTTCTTGTCAACAGGGAAGCCAAGGTCTGCCGTGGTGATAGATTTCAGCCTTTTCCTTGCATGGTACAAGTTTTCCCTCATCTCTCCTCTTACAAACTTTACTATTATGGCAGGGTCCACTGATGCCCTAATACCTTTCCATTGGAATATCCATCTTCTCACTTAACTGAAGTACAATGTTATTAGTTTCTTCCTCCTGGGGTTCCTCAGGAAGAGGAATGCCACGAATTTCAATGCAGTCTCTGCTAGTATATTGCTCCAAGGCATTACGACACTTCTGAGCTACTTTTAAATCATTTGCAGAACTTAATACTTGAGCTTTTAGGCTCACATATTCTTGCTGAAGTGCCTTATTTTTCTCTTGAAGCGCCGTAAGAGCCTCTTCCTTCTTCTCACATTTCGTATTCAATGATTTCACCATCGCTAATGCTTCCTGAAGTTGTTCAGAAAGTGGGCGCAATTTTTCATCAAAAATCTTTTCAAGTTTTTCCGCTGTAAGGTTTGGCATTGTTCTTGACATTAAAACGAAGACACTGTATTAAGACACACAAAACTCAACAAAGAAGTAACAATAATGCAGGACATAAAGAGAAGACGTCCGCCATATTGCCTGACCGCTGACCTACTGATCCTGTGCCTACTAATCCTATGCTCCTACTGATCGTGTGTTCCTACTGATCGTGTGTTCCTACTGATCCTATGTTCCTACTGATCCTATGTTCCTCTGATCCTATGTTCCTACTGATCCTGTGCCTACTGATCCTGTGTTCCTACTGACCCTATGTTCCTACCGATCCTATGTTCCTACTGATCCTGTGTTCCTACTGATCCTATGTTCCTACTGTTTTATGACAATTCATGTTATGACGTCAGTCAGGTCGTCGTATGCGAGCCATGAGCCGAAATACATGTAATGATGCTGCTGATGACTCATGCTCACAGTGAGCATGTCTTCTACTGTATACGCAAATATAGTTATTATGCAGGATGCAGAGAACTTTGGCCGGCTTTATTGCTCTCATGCAGCTCTCAACACCATGTTCGAGTCCATTTCAACAACAGATGGTTATAGCAGCGTGGAGACCGATGTCAGGAAGCTCTCATGTCAGATGATTGAGGAAACCCTTCTTTTGATAAAGAATATAACCTTTAAAGTTTGTAAACAAGATAAAACAATTGAATCTATGAAAGTAGCAGAGATGGGTTCAAACACTGAATGAGAAGAAACCGATGAAAAAAAAACAAAAAAACCGGTTCTGCTTTGGAAAACAATGCGTAGACTGTATGTCAAGTCAGGACTGACACTAGTTGTGAGCAAAGTTTTCACTTTTGTTCAAAATTGCTTATGAAGTTAAGCTTGGTAGTATAACTTTTGTTTATGTTTAGTTACAGTTATCTGCTTGTCCATATGGCACTGCATCTGATATGTTGAGTGGGTAATACATTTAAAAGTTCCTTTTTATTAGATTATGTTTGGTCAATGGATCTCCACCCTGTGTTTTTAGCTTTAATTTTCGTCCTGTAAAGCTCTCATGTCAAATAATTGAAAAACCCTTTCTTTGATAAAGAATATAATCTTTCAAGTTTGTAAACAAGATAAAACAATTGAATCTAAGAAGATAGCAGAGATGGATTCAAACATTGAGTAAGAAGAAACAGTTAAAAGCAAAGGACTTTTCTGCTTTGGAAAACATGCAAGTCAAGTCTAGACTGACACTAGTTCTGGGCAAATTTGTTTATGAAGTTACTGGTAAGTTTTTTTCACGTTTAAAAATTACGAGAAGAACACTGTTCACGCCGGGGCCAAACCACCCCTCAAATCGGTCATCTAGTGTCCAAGAAAAAAATCCAATATGGCGGCTAAAATGCGCGCAAAGGCCTCTGGTCTGAATTTATTCGAAATCCCCTGCAGATGACCCGAGAAAAACCTCGCCGTGTGAAGACTGGGTACCTCGAAGAGAGAAATGGCGGGCAAATTCGTTTTCTAGAGAAGACAAGCTTTATTTTGATGTGTAAACTTCCAGGGTTATTCTTGAAGCGTCCTTCATAGAAGCATGCTTGGAGTGGCGAGCCAAGACAATTTACCGGTTGAAGTGGGCATCGAAAGGTGAGTGAACACCCAAGTATGCCAGGAAAAATGTCAAGGAGGCCATCTGTGATCAGTAAAATCAATTCAGCTGATAGTGAAACACTAAGTTTGTCAGCAAGCCAGTTCAGGCGACGAAAACAGAAAACTGTTGAGGCTGTTAAAGCAATCCACTGTGGCAGTCATGTTTACACTTCTGAGAAAGAACAAGCAAAATCAATAAAAGATGGCCTTTGGACAACTTTGATTACCTCGGCAGAAACTGGAGAGATGAGAGAGTATATATCCAATTCTAAGAAATGCATGGATTCACTTGTTCCAAGCATTGTGAACAGCAAGATCAAAGAATATGAAAAGAGCCAAGCAAACAAAATTAGAAGCATGCGAGTACTTTATGAAAGTGGGCTGCTTGGAAAGAGAAAATATACCAGTATAAGAAATAGTTCTGATGTCTTGAATGAGTCAGGGGGGAAAAAGAGAAAAACTCAGAAAGGAGAAATTCTTCCAGGGGTTTAAGTGCCCAAAATTTTACCCTATAAAACTCTGATGTCCTTTTTGAAAACTATTGATGCTGGAGAAGTGAGAGATTTACAAAGACTAGCCACAGAGCTATCTACAGAATGTGTTCCTGGCGTTTACAGACCACTTAAATCATATCTCCTGAAACTTGCTGATCTGTATATGGATCTTCATAAACAAATCCCCATGCTTCATTGGTTTCATGGTGTAGAGGGACTATTCTGGGTTGCTATAGGGGCAGATGGTGCACCATTTGGTAAAGATGATTGCGCCACTGGTAAGCTTGTTTAGTTAGTTTAGAATAACATGAATGGCCAGTTTATGTAAAATCGCTGCACGAAACTTTTGAATCATCAGTATATCTTTTAGAGCTTAGTTGTACCTCAGGATACTGTGAACAACCTTTCACATGCATTTCATTGTGTAAGTAAGGGCCCATATGAACAATGTTAATATTCTTATATTTAGTACTTCTTTATATCACTTGGGGGCATAACATAGCTGTGGTAGTGACCACTTCTGCTGTACTGATCGTGATCTGTTATGTTCTTATAATCATCCTTGCAGCCTACTTAGTCAGTATCCTAAACCTGTTAAGTCGCATCCAGAGTTGCAATGAAAATCACCTCCTGCTGAGAGCCAACTGTGAGGAGGACCACCCTTTGATGAAAGCCTACACACAACAACTTACAAAAGAAATGGAAGAAGTGGAAAACAAATGGTTGACCACTGAGAAGGGGTATCAAGTAAGATTTGCCATGAAATTAATTCCTTCAGACATGAAGTGGGCCTCCTCTTTCTCAGGAGAGTTGAACAATGCTGCAACATATTTTTCCCCATTTGCAAATGTCTCACAAAGCAACAAGCACACAATGTTTGGCTCTATAGGAGGTTCGGATGCAACCTGGCAGCCATGGAGTTATGAAAAGAGATTAGAAGTGGCAAAAAAGGTTCAAAAATTTAAAAAGCGCCTAAAAGATCCTGACAAGAAGCAGACGAGTGAAGTTACAAAATTCATAGCACAAAACAAATCCAGGTAGAGTATGTTTTTATGCTGTTCAATAGACCAATTTCGATATATTAAAATTCAGTCCGAAACAAAAGGCATCATCTCGAGGCTCTGGGGAATAAATATAAGGATTTGTATGAGTTTATTCCCCAGAGCCTCGAGATGATGCCTTTTGTTTAGGACTGAATTTTAATATATCGAAATTGGTCTATTAATTTTGCTCTTATTTAAAATTTTTAGAAGTAGTTTGATTTTTATTTTATTTTTTTGGTCTACTCTAAATCTTACATTTACTTTACACTACCTTTCCAGGCAGGAGTTTATACCACCCCTTGGAAAATTTGTTAACTTGATAAAGCCTGATCCATTGCACAGCATTAACAATGGTTGGCAACAGTGGTTTACCAATTGCTTGACTGTCGCCATGCAGTACACAAATTCTAATCAATTGAAGGCTGCAGTAGTTTTATCAGATTTGCCAACTTCCTGCCCTATAGTTACGTTCCTTAATTGTGTAAAAGAACGCATGAAGTGTGGACATCTGTACAAAAATTTTTGCCGTTGGTTTTCTGAGAAGCGAAAGAAAGGGCTTCAATACAGTTATCGCTTTACAGGTTTGGAGTCCAAGAGATTTTGTTGGAACTTTGGGCTCCTAATTGAAGTCCTCTTAGGCATTGCCAACATTTCAAGTTCAATCAAAGTAAAATTGCATGCTCTAGCATTTTCGGCTTTACAACTACGAGACAGTGGGTCACTGTTTTCAAGGGTGGAAATTAGTAGAGAACAGTTGGTGGAGCTTGAAAGCAAGTGCCAACTGTATTTCAATACTCACGCCCTTTTTCTTGATGGCATCAACCCCACAACATGGACAATTGGATATGCAATCCCCTACAGCACCCAACAACTATTTAAGGAGAGTGGGTTTGGACTTGGATTAAATTCCATGCAGGGCAGAGAAGCCAAACATATTAAACTTGCGGCTTATGTACAAAACACTTGTAACGTTAACAAAAACCAGAGGTGGTGGATGGTTTTTAGGCATGAATATATCTCTATGGTGTGGCTTCGAGAATTAGATCCCTACAGCATTACCTACCGCGCAGAAAAGAAGAAAGCTTGTGACTCCTACATTCCCAAGAGGGTAGCAGAGAAAAATGTCTCGCACTGCTACTGTGGACTGCTTAAGTCAAATTCTGGTGATGATAAATGTCCACTCTGCATTAGCAGCACAATGAAGCTGGTGAAGGAGGCTGCTACAAACGGAAAGATTTCACCTGCTTTAAGGACAGTGTTAGACAGTGTTTAAAAGTGAGTTTGAACTTTGATTAAGTTCTATGCAGGTCAGAGAAGCCAAACACATTAAGCTTGTGGCTTGTGTGCATGTTTAGTTTGAAAACCAAAGGAAGGGCCAGTGCGTATGATCATAACAGACTGGAGTGGCCATAGATTGTAAAAGAAAAAATTGCTTAACAGCTTAAATTCAAAACTGTTGCTCCTAATATATAACATATTTTATTTGTTTGGTTTGAAAAACAAGGAAAGGGCCGGTGCATTTTACCAGCTTGCTGTGATATTGTAAGGGCTGCCCCATGTAGAATGAACAGTGGGTATAAACTTCAATAATCAGCCTGGTCTTTGCATCTGTCATTGAAACCAAGCAGTAAATTCAACAAAAGTCTGATCATAATAGGCTGGAATGGCAACATAGATTGTAAAAGGAAAAATTCCTTATCAACTTAAAGTCAAAAGTGTTGCTCCTAATATATAGCATTTTTTATTTGTTTGCTTTAAAAAAAAAACATGGAAGCAGTGCATTTTGCCAGCTTGCTGTGATATCAGAAGGGACTGCACCTCGTTTGATACAACAGCGCACAAACTTTGATAATCAGCCTGGTCATAATTGCATCTTATGATATTGAAACCTCCCAGTTAAAAATTGGATATCCAAAAATCTGATCCTGACATATTTAAACTACAACATGCTGGCATCATAACTGGTATTGGGACTTTTTGCCATTGCCTGACAAACAGGCAATCAACAAGTGCTTGCTGAAAATTCTAAGATTATGGCACTCTCTGAAATTTTAGCTTTCATTTTATGGTTTAATTAACTGCACTAACTCGTTGACTCATTGACTCATTGACTCATAAATACTTGACACTCAAACTAAACATGACCTACTCTGAGAAAACCTAACATTGAAAGTGCGAACTCTACAATATGACCATCCCCAGGTATTGTTATGTTATTTTTAATACAGTTCCCTGAAGTAAGGATGGACAGTCAGGTTATTGGACTGTGTGGAACATAAAAGTTTCAGCTCTATGTAGTTTTATATAATAACCCAAGTTATTCACGGATTTTGATTGGTTCTTGCCTATGATCTATTAGAGGACAGACGCACGATTGACGTCACCATCAGCTTTTATGCGAATAAAGTTTAATTCTTTATTATATAAAACAAATAGATTCCATGTAGCCGTGGGTCTGTTCAGTAATAGATCACAGAAGACGTCAAAATGTGGTAAGAACATCAGTGACACACTCGGCTATCGCCTCGTGTGCCACTTTTTTGTTCTTACCACATTTTCACGTCATCTGTGATCTATTACTGAACAGACGCACGGCAACATGGAATCTATTTGTTAAACTTTATCCATTGCATTATGGATATTGGAACTGCAGGGGTGTTCATCAGCACTAAGAGATAATTGCTGGATTCCAAAACAAATGCTCCATGCAGATTACTGATGTTAATAAGTAGCACATAATAATTGCTTGTGTTGTACGCATTAATTAGTGCTTTGGAACGCCAAATTGATTCCAATAACCATAATGAAAGTTGACTGACAAAACTTCTGTGTTGTGATGATATTTCAATCTCATTGGTTTTTCCCCACAAACAACCACTTCACATCTCTCAACTGTATGAACGTCACCAGCACAGTTTCCCAAACACTTCTTGAGGAGATGATCACGGCTAACAAGAATGCCATCCTGATTCATTTTATTAAAAACAAAGACAGCCTTTCTCCTGTCCGTGATTTGAATGTCAGTACAGGCTGGTTTTTCACTCGATTGATGGCCAAAGTTGTTGGATTTTACAATTTTTTGATAGATCACATCAAAAACTTCTCGGGGAACGTCTACAGTAAAGTCACCTCTCCATGGTGTTGCTATGGTAGGTTTAGTACCCAGTCGTCTAATTATCCTTTCGTGAACCTTTTTCAATGTCCTTACCACCATTCCTTGTATGGGGATCAACTTCTGCAAGTCTCGATTTCGACCACTAAACGTTGTGAATTTCTCTTCGATTACTTCAACTGCTGCGTTCAACTCAGCAAAAACACACGAAATATCCCTCAACTCTGTTGCATTTTCTGTACAAGACATGTACTCCTCGCTTTTTCTCCTGAAAAACTGGCCTTTTTTATCCGATGGAGGATTTTCCAGAAAAAGCTTGGCCGCCATATTGGATTCTAAGAAAGCCAAACAAAAAGTCCTCCCATGACACACCGCGCGCCTCTGATGACCGATTTGAGGGGTGGTTTGGCCCCGGCGTGGTTGTTAGTTACTAAACAGTAATCTGCTCATCCATCTTCACTCCATGTGATGTTGAGAACGTTGGAAATTAAAAATGTTTTTTTTGTTGACATACATATTTTATAAATTGAAACTATTCAAAATGAATTAAAATAGAAGGATATGATAGAAATACAGATAGAATGATGAACGTGAAGAGCATCCAGCTCAAAGTGTCCCCATAGGCATTATACATATAATGTTTTTTCTGTGGCTCCCAGCTGTTCTTCAGAAACAAACTTTAATATGATTAGTTACTATTTTATTGGACATCTGTGAAAAAAGTCCGGTGAAGTCTGCATACGAACCAAGTGACCCATAAGGCAAGAGCTTATCTTGGTATCCTTAGCCAAAAGCCACTCCAAATATTTCTACTCTCCCTTAGATGGGATGCTACTCAATTGCCAGGTTACCCCAGCATTAAATTCGCCAGTACTCATTTACACACGTAGGTGGAGAGAGGCACCATGAGAGTAAAGTGTATTCCCCTAGAACACATTGAGTGCCCTGGTAAGGACTTGAACACGGACTGGTCGAACTGGAGTCAAGCACTCTAACCATTAGGCCACCGCACCTCCCAATTGGACATCTACACTGTACATTTCCATGCTTCATTAATACACAAATGTAAAAACAATTGGTTCCTCTTTCTATACAGTGTGGAAATTGGATTGAGAACGACAAAATTGTCCCTTCCACTCGAATGCACTCCTCTAATCTGTAATTACTCCTAGTTTACCTAATATTCTGCATATGTAGCGGGGCAGACTCGTATATGAAAATGTTGGATGCTCTAAAAGAGACCAGTCCAGGTGTGGCCCAAGCTTTTTATGTACATTTATATAATAAATGGATGTTGACGTAATATTCAACATATTTTGCTTCAGCCACTGATCCACTGTACACTGACAGAAAGATTGTCTGCCGTTGCTTGCTTAAAAACCCTAAAAGAGACCATTTTAAAACACAATTTTACATATTCCTTGAAAAACAATAGCTTTTACGCCCTGCACATGCATTTTTCATTTAGGTCCATCTTCTTTGTCATCGTCTGCAAAACAACTAGCCAAATTTGAAGTATAACCCAAATAACAACCTCGCGTTGTTGCTGCTTCATGGAAACACGTTTCTTAAAAGGCCAAAAAAGTATATATTTTCTGAAGGCTTAGGAATCGTAGATTCCCATTATTAGTTGATTTAAGCCAAGAAATAAAAAACTTTCCTAAAATAGCGATCATTTTCCAAAAGTATGCAGTTTCACAAATTGAGTTCGCTTCCAGTCAGAATTTAACTGGAGAAAGTGAGGAGTATTGCTAAAAAAACTGTGTCCGGGAATTTTGATTAATTGCTTGGTTTGTTTTTTATATGCTGTTAAACTTTAAGTTCTTGTAAAACATGCATTAGCTTTGCTGCAATACTCATTACTTTTGAAGGAGGAAAAAAATTAAAATTCCCCGAAACGGCTTTTTTTATCATGCAACATTCTTGCCAAACTTCAGCAAAAAAGGATGAAAACTTCCTGAAAACGAACTGGAAACCTGCGCCTCATGCGATGAAATTGTAGTTTTGAGAAATAAAGCAAAATACACTTAAGGGCTTTGTAGCAACTAGCATAGGAAATTTTTATGTATTGATTGCATTGTTCGTTGTCAAGTGTGTATTGTTGCGTGTATGCGTTGTAATACCATCTAAGTGTTAACTAGTACCCCGTAATTGTTCCCTGTAGTCTTTTTTGCTCGTTTGTTTGTAGGTATATAAGTTTGTTTTGGTGTTATTACGCATAATTCTCTTTTCCAAGTTCGGTTGTTGCATTAGTTATATCCGCCCTTCTAGGTTCTATATTTGCCTTAGTTGCTGTTTTCACCATTCCCTGCAGCCTTCTGGCTTATTTCTATTTGCACCACAGTTTGTAAGTATTTGTTTCGTGTTTTCCATAGTGCTTTTCTGTCCTTTACCGTTAGAATAATTTATGTATTCATTTATCTTATAATTTTTCAGTTGAATCGCACGCAGTTGCAAGTAATAAATAGTGAATCCAAAACGTGGTTTTTTTTGGGAGCATTAAGGAGCTCAGACAATAGCAATTTATCTTGCTAAAAAATGAGCCTTTATCACTGGTGGCGAACGCTGCGGCCCATTCCTTATTAAATATTTTAGAGGTTTTCTGTTTCGGTGCCTTCTTCACACTTGCAAAAAGGACACGATCTTCCACATCGAAGAAATCAATTACGTGTGACAGACTAAATTGCGTGACGTAAAGGAAAACATGCCATGCTTCTATCACATGACTTTTAATGGCAGTTTAATTGATAATGACAACTTGTTTAGAAATAATTTATTCATAGAATCGTTTTTCCTTTATAACATTGTCTAGAAGAAATCTTTTTTCGCTGAACTTTTCGCAATTAAAAGAACTCAATGAGATGTACCTGGAAATATCAATTTTGGGGTATACTGATACCTTAAGTGACTTTTTCATTGACGTCGCGTACAGCTCAGCTGGGCCCAGTTGTTGAAATAGTAGCTAGCGCTATCCACTGGATAAATCACTATCAAGTGGACAAGTCATAGCGAAATCAATTGCAC
>NC_090891.1:50452720-50455220 GCF_036669925.1 Montipora capricornis
AATTGACTGCTCGAAGCGAAGAAAGTAACAAACAAACTGCAGAAAGCGAAACTACTACAACTGCTCACAAGCAGAAATGACTCAATTAAGCCTTAAATACCTCTAAGAGAACGAATAAATTAAGCACTAAATTTCTGATAAAAAAACTGACAACTGCATTCCTAAGGGAGGAATGCAGCTGCGCTAATGAGCAGGCGTTTGGGTCTAACACCGGCCCCTAAGTGTGAGACAGCTTAAGTCGAGTCACTTACATGAAATAGATCTTAACAGAAACTATGCGTGTCAATCTGGAAATCGAGTCTCAAAGTCAAACAACGTTCAAAATTGGCATCTTGGATCACTTCATCCTTCTCCTTCAACCAGAAGGCAGAGTTTATTAATAGGTCTTTCAAAAACACCTGATTTCACGCTCACTTTCGCAAGGCGAACAAATGCTCTTGTCGGGAAACACCTTAACGATTTTCCCTAAAGGCCATGAATGGCCAACTGCCAGATTTCTCCTTGCACCATCTCCTCCAAAACACATCCGCGCGATACTGTACTTGCCTCCAACGGCGTCTTGAAAGTAGATCTTTGTGCTGGAATAGACCAGGAGGCAAGGGAGCTTCAGATTTTAGTAAAAGCAAATGATTAGGAGTCAAGGGCTCCAAGTCGCAGGGGTCGCTGGATACGGTCGAAATGGGTCAACTGTTAAGGATGCTCTCGACCTCGCACGTTAGCGTGGGTAGACTTTCATCATCGGTTATTTGCTCCCTCAGTAAGTTCCAATGGTTTGTATGCATCTTTCCCAGATACCTTGTGGATTTTCTCTTGGTTCCACTCTGAAATAGCATCGCGGAGCTATCGCTCACCACTTGTGAAATTGGTGCCATTGTCTGAATAGATTTCCTTTACTTGTCCTCTTCTCGCAATAAATCTTCGAGGAGCCACTTCTGTATGCACAGCATGGATAGCTAAGCAGGTGAAAATTACACTGTATCTCTTACCGAGACTATGACGATGACGAACTTGGAATGGACCAAAACAAACAAGCAAGCTGTCAAGGACAAGCTGTCAACTAAGAACAATCAACACGCCTTTGCCCATGGGCGATCAACCTTATCAGTGCTTATAAACATCTCTCAGAATTGGTTCAACGAGACTGATAACAAGCTACATGGAAGGAAAAGCATTCATGCATTGTTTGTAGATTTTAGTAAGGCGTTCGATCTTGTTGATCACTCTGTCCTCTTGAACAAGCTCAAGCAACTGAATATCAACACAGGTCTATGGCTATGGATCCAGAGTCTCCTGACAGACCGCACACAACAGGTGAAACTCCCTGGAGCTCTCTCTACAAACAGTTCTTGCCCAGCCGGTGTCCCGCAAGGGTCTGTAATCTCACCGCTATTATTTAATATATTTATCAATGACATCGATGATGCCATACCTGCTAACCTCCACGACCGAATCCGTGTATGCAAATACGTGGACGACTGCACCTTCCATGAGTCTATCTCTACCAACGACGAGTCTTCTATGCAAGTTGTACTTAATAGTATACATGAATGGACAACATCCAACCACATGCTAATAAACAGCAAGAAAACAAAGGACATGTTATTGACCTTCAGAAAGTCACCTACTACTCCTGATAGTCTTCATCTTGGAAACTGTGAACTTGAACGAGTCAATGTTTTTAAATTGTTGCGAGTCTGGTTTCAGGACGATCTCCGTTGGAATCATCACGTTGAGGAGATGACTAAGAAGGCCAACAAAAGATTATTCCTCCGGTGTGAATGTAGGAAAGCCAATCTTCCTAAAGACGTTGGAATTACACTTTACAACACAAAGATCCGCCCTTTATTAGAGTACGCGTATCCTGTTTGGGGAGGTTTACCTAACTATCTGTCTGAAGAAGTCCAACGAGTTCAAGACCGTAGCCTTAGTATTATTGGCGTACCAAGAACTGCCCTCCCTGTGCTTCATGAGAGAAGGAACACTGCTACCAAACGAGAATTTGAAAAAATTCTAAAGGACGAATCTAACCCAAATAACGTTTTTGCTAAATCGGCACCAAAAAATTCAATATAATTTAAGATCTAGGAGAAGCACATATATCAAATTGTCGGGAACCGACAGGCACCAACGTTCCTTCATACCAAGAGCTCATAAACTTTGTGGAATATAACTTTTATATATTTATGTGTGTATACGTATATAGTTTTCAACATATTATTACGATTATTATTTGTTATTTTTGTCGCATTTTTAATATTGTATCACAATTGTATTTTCCACTCAATATGGTCAAATAAAGCACATTATTATATGGACCAAAGAAATCTAAGCCAACTGACGTGAATGGTGGTCTGCCAGGTCAAACACGATCTTCTGGCAAGTCAGCCATTTTTTGTTGACAAAGACATGTTTATGAACGCCGGCATATGACGCACTTTGCGAGAACACTCTTTACGGCTGAACTTCCCTGCGCTATCCAAAATCTTTTGAGAATAAGGGA
>NC_090891.1:50460220-50465220 GCF_036669925.1 Montipora capricornis
TCAAAGGAGGGACTAAAATTGTGGCAATAATAAAATAGTATTGTATCTATATAATCAGTGTCATTTTTTGCTGCAATGTTCACTGCTAGTTGATACAGCTGCACATGAAGCATGAATAGGGTTTCACGGGAGAGGAACAAAATGTCTTACTAAAGGCTAATCAAGAAAGTCAGTCCTCCCAGTCCAATAAATCCTCAAGGAAAGCAACTAACACCATTGTACGTGCAAGCAACCAATGTGTGGTCATTCAAAAGCAAAGTGTCAACCATTCTACACACCAACTGTACATGTTTGATAACTACTTTGTGTGTGAAGAAAACAATAAAATAAATCTCTGACCATTAGGTGATGGAATTACCATATTACTGCCAGTCATGGTCTTCGTTTTACACATTCTCTTTTATTATTGGGCAAAATTCAAGTTATCTAATCATTATATTGTTCTTGCGAATAACATAATTTTTCTTGGTCTTACACCTTTGCATATGACAAAATGGATACTTACCGGCCTAGGACTAAACGGTACATATTTATAGTGATTTTTAGTTCTACAAGTATGTTCTGGTTGAAATAAAGAGGTAATGTGGAACCTGTGGTTCTATACATTTCAGAATTTCAGTAAAGCAAAATCCTTAATATACAAATGGTATACCCACTACTACCTCTTGAAATATGGCCTTACAACTCAATGGTTTACTTGCTAGACAGAAGGCAAGGATTACCAGGGATTATACAACCCACTAATCAACAACAGACATTTTGGACTTTAATCCCCCCCCCCCCCAATTTACATGGGTGAAAAATATGCCACATAAATAAGTTCTTGTATTTCTTTTATTTAAAAAAAAACATGACTCCTTCTCCTTCTCCTTAGACAAATCCCATGACCTCCTTCAATGTAATATCATTCAACACAAACAAAAGATGACCAGGCACAAGTCAGGAGAATATCCCAATATTGGGCTGAAGCAAAATTAATGCACTTTGCTGTTCAACTCTCGAGTGAACAAGGAATGGCTGATACAAAACAAGCCTTATACAGTTATGATTTACATTTTGAAAAAATCACTGGAGTGCCCAAACAGTTTAAGGCTTGGGTCAGGAATGTAAAGAGGAATGTCGATTGTTCGCTTAACACCACTCACTGTGTGCTACGTTTGGTTCCATTGTCCCTTATATCTTCAGAAATATAATTAGTAAATTATTTTTACCAGTAAAAGTCTTTGACTCTGGCCTTAAAGTACTTGAGTGCAACACTGCTAATCGCTTGCTTGTGCAGCAGTATACCCTCTTGTGTTGTTGGTTAGGAACTTGCACCTTATATTAGGAATATACAAGCTGGAAGTGGTCTTCTGTTTTCCCAGCCCATGTAACCGCACAACCATCTTACAACCCATCGATATGCAACAGCTCCCACAAATCTGTATAGCAACAATAAAAGTAAAAAGCAATCCTAATATCTGTGTCCATAATTCACCTTATTTGCATTCTCGCCTACAAAACGTTACTTACTCATTTTCATGCACTCCAATTTGTGGCCGGTATGCCCTCCCATTCTGATCGGGAATTAAAGGAGCAACTTGAATGAGCACGGTCCTGTTTGTCAGAGCACTGTAATCTTCATGTTTTCGATGGAACCATCCAAAAATGTCTTCTGGCATTTGTGACCTTGTGGCAACAACGGAATTCTAGTGCATCTGCCAAGGTTACGTCACTGCATTGTTTACATTTGCACCTAAAGCAAGGTAGAGCTATGATTACACTACAGTTTTGCTGTTGTATAAGATTCACAAAAAGAAAAACATGATTCACTAACCATTTGCTAACTGCAACACAACGTTCAAATCTGGCCTCCAAAACTGATGGCGTCAGTCCACCTAGGTCAGCATCTTCGCTAACTTCATCTCCATATTTTTCGAGGTCAATGGAACTTTCAGAAGAGTCGGACTCAAGGGAATCATCAGAATCACTGGACATCTTTGCCATTCAATGCACTATCTATCCACTACAAAGTACTGCAACACAATGTGACATCACAAATAACTTCGCTGGCAATAAACTAGATCCCAGTCTCCGGGACGAATTTGAAGGCAAAATTGTGCGTATTTTGAAAGCCAAAAAAATTGCTTTTTAGATTTTTGCAGCACTTAAAGCTTCGAAACATTTTCTATAGATATCCAACTACAAGTAACAAAAGAAAAAATTTTCGTGTCATATGCACTTTAAGTAGTTCTACACTCCTAAGAATACAGTGATTGAAAACTGTAGATTGTCTTTTAGAGCTACATGCGTTTTCTTAACTTCTATAGGTCTCTTCTTAAACTGCATTAGGGATAGACAGATTTAGTTTTGGTTTAGAGGCTGCAGAAGTAGCAGCACTGCGGCTAAAAACTGAAGAAGCTGAAAAACAGATTTGCTTAATTGTTTTTGCTTATTTGCTGAATTTTTCAACTATTACAGTAAGATTGAAATTTGGCTTGATTGTTAGCTATACTAATGCAGGAGGCATTGCTTTTTATATTAAGAATGACTTTAAGTACATTATTAGAACAGAATTTACAAAATCTACTCATGACTTTGAAGCCCTATGGCTTGAAATTGATTTTCAGAACCAGCATAAAGCTTTATGTGGAATAATGTATATACATCCAAATAGTAATTTAGATAATTTCATGGATTACATTAATTCAACAATTGAACATATCCAACAAGAAAATATATTTTGTTTATTTACGCGTGATTTTAACATTGATCTGACTCTCATGCTGACTCTGAACTTTTCCTTAATTCCCTGGGCACATGCTTTTTCCAACCACATATCCTTTCACCAACAAGAACTAGTGATCACTCTGCTACATTGATTGACAACGTTTTAATAGAACATATCACTATCATTGGGAATGTCAGGTGTATGATCTGTCTGATCATTTACCGAATTGTACTATTCTAAACAGATTTTCAGATGTGTTATCCAATACAAAACTTTAAAGAAGAGATTATTCTAACTTCAATCAATCTTTATTTCTTGACGATGTTACATCAGTCGACTGGCAATCAATTCTAGAATGTGACTGATCCTTCTAGGATCTTTGATTCTATTTACCAAACACTTCGTCAAATTGTAGATAGACACATTCCCACTAGACAACTATCCAAAAGTGAACAAAAATTTTATTCTAAACCATGGATAACACCTGCACTAAAGAGCTCAATTCCTGCGAAAATGCATTATATAGAAAGTATCTTAAGACTAAATCTGTATATGTTTATTGTATATTCAAAATTGTAGAAATAGGCTTAGTCACTTACTAAGAGCTAGTAAGAGGCTATATTATAACTATTACTTTTTAGTGAATATTAAGAACCCTAAAAAGGTCTGGAATGGTATCAAAGAGTCAATTCACTTGAAATCAAAGACTAGCTACAAGCTTGGACAAACTTGTTGAGAAAACTCTGCTTTTGGACTAAACTCCGATCACAAGTATGAAAAAGAAGCTCTCTTTTTGCCCCTACCCCCCCCCCCCCCCCCTGATCAATGTTGTTAGACAAAACAAAGCAGGTCGAACCTGGACTTATCAACATTGGTTGTAGGGGGGAGGGGGGTGGCTAATAATGTGCGATATTGAGGACGTAGTGCGCAAAATAACCCTGTTTTTAATATTCTCAACCCTTTTTGTCCAAAACGTGTGTATGTATGAGTTCTGTAAGTACAAAAAAGGAAAATATACCAGTTGTAGGCATGTCGTAATGGTACTCGATTGACAATTAGAGTTAATTAACCCTAAAAGAGAAAAAACAATGTGACGTCATCATTGTGGTTCATTATCAAAACACCTGGAAATGGTACATAAAAGGCATGCTGACGACGCTTTAGGAGCCTATGTTTTATTACAGGCGCAAGGTCATAACGACAAAGCTAAAGATGTTGCTGAGGAAGAAGGAGTTTCATTAGCAACAATCTTTAGGATCAAGAAAGAAGGTGTCCAAGGCCTTAAAATGGAAGTTGTCACGCTGTTCGTTAGTAAAAGTCACAACAAAGGTGTCATCAGATGTGACCCATACGATAGAATAGATGGACCCTTCTTTGAAAAATATGTCAGAGAACAGTTCCCTAAACTTTTTGTGAAAGCAAACAAGAATGTGGTATAACAGGAGCAAAACAGTAATAGAGCAAATTACTTCCGGTTGCAAGAAACGTCACTCCCTGTTTGTAAACCGTGCGTCTTGGAATACGAATTGTCACGAATTTTAAGTAGAACTACAATGCATTATATTTATTTCCCCTACCGTTTTCTCGAGGCGAGGCTAATGAGTATAAACTATGAACAAAATCAATGAGATTTCTATAGTTCTTACAAAAAGTGACTCATTTCAACGGTTAACACACCGGCTGGCTAAAAACAGACTGGTCATGAAAAATATTTCAAATCTGTTCAAATCACGTTAACCGACCAAAATTTCTCATTCCCTTGCCGTAAATCTATGTCAGTTAAAGAACACACAAAATTAACTGTTGTTAACCGTGCAATTTCCTTATTGTGTGTAATCTTAATACATAAATATATCTGTGATAATTTCATATCTGTATATACATATTGATCAGTGTAAACCAAAGTGGGCAAAAACAGCTAGGGCAAGGCCGACTGGTTTTGATATAACTCCTTAATATTGTCCTTGTTATAGGACTCAGTAGATCTCGTACTTCTTAATCGTACTAATGTATGAATTCCACGATGTAAAAGAACAGCAATTCGCAGTGTAGTAAAGTAAAGTAAACAGAACCCTATCTTATGTAAACAATTCACGTACATGGCTAATAATGCACTACTGTAACAATGTTTGTTTCACGCAATGTTTGTATGACAAGTAATCCTTGACAACTTACTGTGTATCAGCTATGAGAAGACGAGTTTTACATACTCTACACATATGAGAGTGTTCACACTCTTATATAGACAGATATTTGATAGTTTATGGGCTTATCTACATTGGTTGTGTAG
>NC_090891.1:50472720-50477720 GCF_036669925.1 Montipora capricornis
GTAGTTTGTCTACAGGAGACCCACGCTAATGATGATCTTCTTTCTTGGTTTTCTCATTTTGGTTATGTGTGTGCTGGTTCTTTTGGTACAAATCATTCTCGTGGTGTGGTTGTTTTGTATCGTTCGGTTTTGGACTGTCGGTCTGTTTGCGAGTTTCATGGTCATTTTGTTTTGGTTGAGTTTAGTCTTTGTGGTTCCGTTTTCCGTATTGCTTCTATTTACGCTCCAAACCGTAATCCTGATCGTGACACTTTTTTGGTTCATTGTGTTGATTCTATCGATCCAGCTATTCCTACTCTTTTGTGCAGTGATTTCAACATGGTCCTGGACCGTGTTCTGGATCGCCGTGGGTCTTTTCCTTTTGATGTCTCTTGTGAAAGTTCTGCTTTGTTGTCGGCTATGTTTTTGGATTGTTTTGTGGTGGATATTTGGAGTGAAATAATAATAATAATAATAATAATAATAATAAATAATAAAATGATAATAATCTTCAAAACTTATAGAGCACATAACTCTATATGAATATAATCTTATGCGCAAACAAGGCATGAAAGGCACCCAACTGACTCTGCTTTTACCTGGTTCCGGCCCGATGGGGCCCTTGCATTGCACTCATCAGTTGTCTGTATGCTTGGGTGCCTTATTTGTCTTCTGTAGACATTCTGCCATGTCCTTTTTTATTTAAAATTTTGGCATCTTTTGGGTTGTGATCTTGTTTGTGTTTTGAATTCTGCTTTTCTCGCTCTCAGCCCCGAGGTATTATTACTTTATCTTTTAAGAAAGGGGATCGTCTCAATCTCAAAAACTGGCGTCCAATCTCCCTTAATTCATTTGGTTGTAGATAAAGATCAGTCTTGTGGTGTTCCTGGCCGTTTTATTGGTGAAAGTGTTGCTTTTTTTTGTGATGTTGATTTTTGCTCTTCTTTTTCTTGATCAGGAGAAGGCATTCGACCGGGTTGATTGGACGTTCTTATGTTCTACTTTATATGCAATGGGTTTTGGGCAGTCTTTTGTTGGGTGGGTAAATTTTTATAATAACGTTAGTAGTGCAGTAAATGTAAATGGTCACATTTCAAATTCTTTTAAATTATCTCGGGGGGTGAGGCAGGGATATCCCCTGTCTCCCCTCCTTTATGTTTTAGTCGCTGAGGTCCTTGCCTGTAATAATCGTTCCAATGGTTTAGTTTCTGGTCTGTCTCTTCCTGGTTCTCCGTGTTCTTTGCCTGTTATTTCTGCTTACACTGATACTATGCTGGTTGTTTCTTCTGTTCCTCCTATTTTGGCTGTATTTGATGTTTATTCTTTGTATGAGAGGGGGTCGGAGGCTAAATTAAATTATAATAAATGTGAAGGTTTGTGGTTGGGTTCCTGGAATGGTCGCACTGACTCACTGGTCAACATTACTTGGTTGTCTGTGAAGGTGAAGGTGTTGGGGGTTTTTCTGGGTCAGGGCAATCTTGAGGATGTTTATTGGAGGCCATGTATCACCGTGGTGGAAAACGCTTTAAACTCCTGGCGTCAACGTCCTTTGTCTTATAAGGGCAAGGCACTTGTTATCAATGCTTTTGCCCTTTCCCATGTGTGGTACATGGCCTCTCTTATCCACGTTCCCCAGTGGGTCAGTGTGGAATTGAATACTTTAATTTTTAAGTTTTTCTGGAGCGGTAAGCAGGACTTGGTCGCTGGTTTTTCTGTGGTTGACTTTCAGTGCAAGGTTATGGCTCTACATGTTCAGTGGGTTCGTCAGTTTGTTTCTTCTCCGTCTTCTTGGGTCTCTTTCAAGGCTTTTTTGTTTCTCTTCCCTGCTTGCCGCTCCTCCGCATCTCGTTTTTACTTCCCCTTTTTGTTTTTCTCCGGATTCTCTGCCTCCATTTTATTGCTCTTTGTTGCCTGCTTGGCAGGCATGTAAAGGATCCCTTAGTGCGTCTTCTTTGTGTATTGGTTTGGGTATTGATTTTGTCCTGTTTCCACTATGTCTACTGAATCTGCTTATTTGCTTCTTTTGTCTGAAAATGCTGTCTCTCCTCATTGTGTGGAGAAGTTCTTTCCTTTGCTTGATTCTCGTTATTGGTCTTGTACTTGGTGTCACCTTTTCTTTTTGATTTGTGTTGGAAGGTTTCCCACAGGGTCCTTTACACGGCCGAGAGGCTTTCTGGTTTTAGCTATGCTCTCTTTCCTGCTTGTTTTTGTTGTGCTCCTATGGAGTCACTTCAGCATCTGTTTTTCCACTGTCCTCTGGTGGTCAGTGTCTTGTCTTGGCTTCGGCTTTCCTCTTTGTCGTACCATCTTGGTTCGCCACATTCTCTTTGGTTTCTCGGCTGATGAGTTGTCTGCAGTTCCTCATGTTTTTGTTTATCTGCTGAATGTTTGCAAGTTTTGTATTTGGGGGGCTCAGAATGATTTTCACTTTAGGGGTGTTTGTCCTTCAGCTGCTGATGTCATGGAACGTGTCAAGTCTAGTGTTCGGTTTTATCTACCTTTGTTTTTCTGTCGCTTCCCGTCTGACTGCTGTCGTCGTTATTTTGTTCGTCAGTGGGGTGCTTGTGGTGTGGTGGCTTTGCTATGTAATGACACTTTGGTTGTCCATATTTAGTTTCTCGTTTTGTGTTGCACTTGTGTGCCCTGGCCGTTTTTCTGGGGTGAACCAACGTCTTGGCGTTGGATGAGTCTGTTGATGGGTGGCCTTATTGGTCGCTTTTTACTCTTATGCTGGGTCGTGCTTGTTTTGTTTTGTCCAGTTGTTTTTGAGTCTTTCTTGTTGTCGAATTGTCATTTAGGAGTGGCATCTCCTAGATGCAAGTCTTCGTTTGTTTATTTGTCTTTTGTTCATTTTCTCGGTGAAGTTGGCGTGTTGGTACACCCCTGTATGAGGTGAACCATTGTGTTTGACAGACTAGTTGTTATGTCTGGCGGCCATTGCAGCCACCCTACCAGGGGGCCAGCCATTCGCCTTAAACATTAACAAAAAACCTTGTAAAAGTATAACTCCTCCCTCCCCTCCCTCCACCTTTCTTTTTCTGACGTGATTTGTATTTCCCCTCATTCCCACGGGCCATAGCTCACAAGGAGGAAACGGTGAGACTAAAATTAACCTGTATTTAGTGTTCTGTCTACAATGTCACATTCGCACCAATGGAACACTATAAAACTACACTGGGAGCACGCAACGTTCCTTAAACATGTAGAGATTTAACGTACCCTCTTTGCACATGCCAAAATAGAGCGTTGAAGAAAAAGAATTAAGGAGAGCACAAAGTGATGGATGTAGTGACAAGAATACTGATGCCGATGGTAGTGAACAAAAAGTCACGATGAGATACCTGAAGGAAAACGAAAGAAGAAAAAGTGCCCCTTATCGCATGGCAACAGATTTCTTTGTCATCTCCCTTGGCATATGAGAGATGTTCACAAGTGGTCCAGAGAATATGCTAGAACAGCCTTATCTAGACTCAAGCTACGGAAGCAATATACTTTTTCAAGTCAAGAAAATGCTTCTGCTGGAAACAGGAAACCGCGAACAGTTAACATCAATCCCAAAACCAATAGGAGTAAAAAACCTTGTGGGATGAAAAGAACCTGTCCTATTCAAGGCTGTTTGACATTGACGGAAAGAATTCCACGGCACCTGCACCAAGTACATAAGATCCCCGGAGATGATGCAAAGTACAAGAAGTATACCTCTCTTGAAAAAGCTGAGAATGTATCAACTCAACAGGACCTTCAAGAAAATGACCTTGACCATTCCATCATGAGTGATCATACTGCCTTTGACACTGTAGAATCTGACAGATCTGGTAGTGATTAAGGCCTCAAGGAGTCAACAGATGAAGTACAACAGACATTCAAGCAATTTGAAGACTGGCTCCTTTCCCCAGACTGCCAAGCAACGCGTGGCCTAAGTGAAAAAGGTTTTGTCCATAGCAGGCGGAGGTACTTGTCTTCAGTCATTGGTTACTACGAAAAAGATTTGAGATGTTTTTCTCCGTCAATACGCAGAAGTAAAATACCTGCCAGCAACAATCAATTCCTGTCTCATGAGCTTGCAACATTACTGCTCATATTTGTTAGGGGTAAACCAGCGAGTGGAGGTGATTTGAGAAAGATACTGTTATCAGCCTACGAGAAAAATTAAGGAACTGGTCGGCATGGTACAAGCGTGACACAACAAGGCACAGGTGGGAGAAGATGGAAGAGGATCTCAGTTCCCTCATAACACCAGACAAAATCACTGCATGTGACAAAAGATAGGCTGTACGAAATGCTGTTATCCTTTTGGGCCAGCTCAGCTCAGCGGAGCCCACAATATTCAGCTCACCCAAGCACAATACACTCTGGTTAGAGATTATTTGACAGCCCAGATCATGATCAATAATGCAAAAAGAGCAGATGTCGTTGTATAAATGACCATTCATAAGTTCGAGAGGGCAAGAAGAGAAGGCGACAGGAATGTAGTGTGTGTTTTACAACACAAAACTGTAAACACGCATGGGCCAGCTCAAGTAGTGTTAACCACTCCCTTGTACAACCATCTCAGAATTTTCTTGATGGAATTGCATTCTCAATTACCTCTCAAAGTACCAAAAGGCAACAATGCAAAAGTTTTCCTCCTGTGGGGAGGGAAACCAATGGAGTCAAGTCAAATGTCTAGGGTATTGAGTTCAGTATTCCAGAAGGCTAGTATCGACGGGCTGATGAGTTACACACTGTAAAGTAAAAGGGCCGTGTCGGAGTGCCATCAGAACCGTAAACGGCGTAACGGCCCACAAGGAGTCCATCGCGGAAAATACTACAGGGTTTTTGACAAAAGTAGATTATCAGTCAAGGCGTCACAGATACTCCGTGGAATCATGCAAAATGCTGAAAAAAGGTCTGAAGAGAGGCTGAAAGAAAACATGAAAGAGCCACTCCCACATGGGGAAGAAGGTAAGAAAGGAGCCCAAAAACAAAGCAAGGAAATATCACAAGAAAAGATGGAAGCATTATCCGAAAAAGGTCAAGAA
>NC_090891.1:50490220-50499577 GCF_036669925.1 Montipora capricornis
ATCGTCCCTGTCCTTAAACCAAATGGCAGTGTGCGTATCTGTGTTGATCTGACTCACCTTAACAAAGCAGTCCAGCATGAGATACAACCAATACCTTCAGTGGATGAGAACCTCGCTAAACTGGGAGACAGTAAGATATTCTCCAAACTTGATGCCAACGGTCGGTTTTGGAAGATTCCCTTGGATGCCAAATCAAAACTGCTCACAACCTTTGTCACCCCATTTGGACGTTTTTGTTTCAATAGACTGCCATTTGGTATCAGCTCTGCACCAGAGATCTTCCAACGCACCATATCCAAGATACTTGAGGGCTTGGAATGGACCCTCTGTCAAATGGATGCTGTCCTCATTCATGGGGTGGACCAGGCAGATCATGATGGACGCGTATGAGCTGTTCTTCACCCCTTAGAAGAAGCAGGGTTAACCTTTAATGACAAATGTGAGTTTTCACGATCATCAATCAATCACTGTTGTGACCCAGTTCCCAGATGTCTCCAGGATACAGTGGTTCATGGGAATGGTCAACCACCTTAGAAAATTTATTCCCAACCTGGCTGACCTCAGTGACCCCCTTCGTCAATTATCATGCAAAGACAGTGTTTTGGTTTCGGATGAGCCCCAGCAAAACGCCTTTGAGCAGATCAAGCAAGCATTAGTGTCACCAACAGTCCTGGCACATTACAATCCAAACCGCCCAACAATCATTTCAGCTGATACTTCCAACACGGGAATTGGTGCAATGTTATTTCAAGTTCAGGATGATGGAGAGTGCTGCCCAGTGTGTTACGCGTCAAGATCTCTCAGTAGAAATGTTATGTTGTGATTGAAAAGGAAGCCTTTGCGACATCATGGGCTAGTGAGAGGTTCTCTGATTATGTGCTCGACAGCCCTTTCACGCTAGAAACAGACCACAAACCACTTACTGTGCTCCTGAATTCATCAGAGCTCTTGAAGATGCCCCCCCCCTACCCCGTATCCTGCGATTCCACCTGACACTTATGAGATAAAGCTATGAAGTTCAATATGTGCCAAGAAAACATCAAGTTACCGCAGATACACTCTCACGTGCTCCTGTTGGCCTACCAGGGATGGAAGATAAGCTGCTTGTCGAAAAAGTAGAGGCCTTCTCAACTCAGACCACTCCCTATCTCCCAGTCACGCCTAACCGACTACAGCAGATAAGGGATGCGCAGAAGGTAGATGAAGAATGCTCCCTTTTAAGATCATACTGCCTTCATGGATGGCCCCCTTTCTTGCCTCACCAGCCGTTACTATGCCCATATCGGGAAAACAGAAGCCACCTCAGGATTGTTGATGACTTACTACTGCACGATGAGCCAATAGTAATTCCAAGGAGTATGCAACTACAAATCCTCGACTGCATTCATACTGGTCTCCTAGGCGTAGATCCAGGGCACCCACTTCCATATGGTAGCCGGGACTCTCCATGCAAATCGGTGAGTTGATCATCCAATGCCACACCTGTGCCAAGGAACAACCAACGCCCAGAGAACCACTTATGCCTTCATCCTTCCCAGCCCGCCCTGGGGGAGGGTAGCAACAGACCAGTATGACCTGTATGGTGGCTTGACAGCAAGGAACTTTCTGATGAGACTTCTCATTCAGTTATAAAAACTCTCAGGGAGATTTTCGCCACACATGGAATCCCAGATGTCATTATGTCACACAACGGGCCACAGTATAGCGCAGAGACCTTTCGACAGTTTGCCAAAGCAAGCGAAGTGGAAAGAGCCATTCGCACAGCAAAGTCTATGCTGAGGAAAAACGAAGAATGGCTACTCACCAAGTTAATTACTCATGGGACGTTGCCTGCAAACACAGCTACCAACTCTTCCAACCAACTTGTACCCTAATATGCAGATAAAAGATCTCCAGTTGGTTGAAGAAAAGGAAAGCTTGTATAGAGTGAACCAACAGTGCAACTTTGACAGGCATCATAGAGGAAAGGAACTGCCAACACTTGAACTGGGTGGCCGAGTTTGGATAAGAGATCAAGATCGGTATGGCCTGGTGACAGGGAAAACTGAGAAACCCCATCTTCCCTTGTCACTACAGAGAGAGGCACACCCCGATGAAACCGCTCTGCCTTAGTAGCCTCAGCAAAACCAGCCGAAGCCAAACAACACTCAGCTATGCCGCCCTGTGATGTCACTCTGCATCACCAGTACCCAGCACTCTGTTGAGGCCTCAGATTAAGCAAGTTCCCCCATCACCACAGACAGCTGTCCCAATACCTACTTTAGTAACAACACTGGATGAGTGCGTACCTCCACGGAGTCCAAGCCCTGCAGTCCTGACATCTTGGTCAGGAAGAGCTGTCAGACCTCCAGAACACTTGAATCTTAGGTTGAACATTGAACTGTGTGTGCCTCAGTGCTACACATGAACATTTTGATTTGTTGTTATTATTCCTGTTGTTGCTCGTTTTGTTATATTTTCATAGCTTTGCCTTTTGAGGGGGAATGTAAGATTAGGCATTGCATGCTGGGACCGCTAGGTCGGCCATCTTAAATAAACCTTGGGCCAGCTTGCATTACTCGATCAAAGTCTCCTTTCTTCTTCGCATGATACTGTAATCACCACAGCTAGTGGCAGTACAAACTCCGGAAGCAATATTTGCTCCCCAGAAGGAAAATAGATTTTTAATCACCTTTTGTCAGAGTCGAACACAACTTCTAAGTACCAAGAAGTGAATGACGAAGCACTGCCAACACCCAATATGGGTAAGAAGATAGTATCTCAATTGCAAGAAATACTGCACAGGTTAACGAGCATCGAAACAAGACTACAAAATCAGTAGTTTGGAAAAGGCAGTAAGAAAAGAAGGTAACATTGCTCCATGGGAAGGAAACTGAGAAGGTGAAAGAGGTGGAGAAAGGACTAGAGTTTGCGAATGCCAAGATAATTGAGCGGAAAGGAAATGTATCAAGACATGTTCAGCAGAAGGGAAAACCTACACTTTTGGAATCCCCGAAGTGACTTATAGCAGTGATAATAGAAGTGATTAGTTGTATAAGTTTCTTAAGGATGAGCTGAACATTGATAACTCGGATTCTATTGAATTTCAAAGAGTGCATAGAGTTGAAAGGAAAAAACCAAGGCAACTAGGAACCAATTAATGCTCAGTCCTTAAGATATCCAGATCCTGAGCTTGTCTTTAAAGGTGTTTGGGGGTTGGGGGCGGAGACCAATGTTAAGGTTTACGCTGATTTTCCAGACGAGACCAGGGAAAAAAGAAGGAAACAGTTGCTGAGAATGAAAAAAGCGAGAGAAGAGGGGAAAAAGTGTATTTTTTTTAAATCGCAACCAGATAGATTGTATATTGATGGGAAATCAATTGTTTTTTTATTAATTTTTTTTGCTTTAGAGCAAAGCCGGAGAAAATTCTTGCAACTTTTATTCCCATGACAGCATGTTGGATATTATTTATCTGCTGCTTTTTTATGTCTTTTAAATTTACGTGTGAAGCTATGATCCTTGCAGTTACGAACGCAATTTTTGCAATTGCGTAAAGAAGCCTAAAAAATTCATGACTTCAGGCTTTTTTACGCAATTGCAAAAATTGCGTTCATAACTGCGAGGATCATAGCTTCACTTGATTTCATATCCGCAGTTCATATATGATCCATTTCACATATCATTTCATCATTGATTCGTGCCCCACAAGAACATTAGAACACACAAATGACCAGCTCCCAACGTCAGTGGCTGCATAGCTCAGTTGGTTAGAGCATCGCATTGGCATTGCGAGGTCATGGGTTCAAAACCCGTTGAAGTCCTGAATTTTTCAGGCTTCTTTAAGCAATTACAAAAATTGCATTCATAACTGTGAGGATCATAGCTTCACTTGATTTTGTATCCACAGTTCATATATTATCCATTTTCATATATGATTTCATCGTTGATTTAAGTGTGCATTGTTAAGTATTAGTTGGTTCGTTTTATTTTTTGGTATTATTCAATATCTTAAATCTACGCCGATTTGGGTATGTTACTTTATAAAGGGATAATGTTAATTTCAAATTAATATATTTAAATGTTCCAGGGATTTGCTCTGCTGTAAAGAGGAGAGCGTTTCCCTCTGGCTAAATAAACAAAAGGTAGATATTGTGTTTTTGAAAAAACTTACAGCACAAAGGAAGTCTAGTTAGTATGGAAAACACAGTAGAAAGGTAAGACATTTTATTCACATGGCACAAATCTTAGTTGCGGGTGTTGGTGCTTGTTAGAGATATTTTGGAATTCGTATGCAATTCCTCACACATTAATGACAAGGGCCGTTTTATCCCAGATGTCACTGTGCAAGGTTCATAACTTTTATTTGTCACTATTTATGCTCCAAATAAAGTTCACTATGAATGTTTTTGTTTCTATGAGTTAAATCGCCCACTGGAAAATCATCATAGTGGTGAACAATAAATCGTTTTGGGAGGCGACTTTAATGTTACTCTTTGTACCGATCTTGATTGTTCTGGGGGCAATCCAACAAAGAAAGAAAATCTTAGTTGTATTCAAAATACATGTTCAAATTTTTATTTGGTAGATGTTTCGAGGCTACGGAAGCCAGGAGGCAAAAAGTCCATCATACAACCAAGATTAGACTATGAACTGATATATGAAATGGATCATAAATGAACTGCACATATGAAATCAAGTGAAGCTATGATCCTCGAAAAATTCAGGACTTCAAAGGGGGTTTGAACCTGTGACCTTGCAAAAATTGCTTTCACAACTGCGAGGATCATAGCATTGTTGATTCATTCCTTACAAGAACATTAGAACCCTCAAATGACCAGCTCCCAACGTCAGTGGCTTCATAGCTCGGTTGGTTAGATCATTACACCAGTATTGTGAGGTCACGGGTTTAAACTTCAGTTGAAGTCCTGAAATTTTCAGGCTTCTCTGCGCAATTGCAAAAATTGCATTCACAACTGCGAGAGTTATAGCTTTAATTGATTTAATATCCGCAGTTCATACATGATCCATTTCATAAATCATTTCATTGTTGATTCATTCCTCACGGAAACATTAGAACCCAAAAATGACCAGCTCCCAATGTAAGTGGCTTCATAGCTCAGTTGGTTAGAGCATCGCACCGGTATTGCGAGGTCATAGGTTCAAACCCCTGTTTAAGTCCTGAATTTTTCAGACTTGAGTTTACAACTGCGAGGATCATAGCTTCACTTGATGATTAGGCTATTGGCTAATTAGTGATTTTTAACAAAAAGAAGTCGATTCAGATTAAATATCGCTGATTAACGAAAAAACACCAGATTGGTGTGAGGGGTTTTCAGACGTCGGTGACAAAAGAGTCCTTTGGGACTTAATTAAATATCGTATAAGGCAAGTTACAATTAAAATGGCAAGTAAAAGGAGCTTGTAAGACCTGATAGGCTGGCAAATGCTGAACGTTTACTACAGCAGTATGAAGAAATTTGTTGCACCAACCCGACTTGTGAAAACAAGGATAAGTTTGAAACTGTAAAAAATGAATATAACTCTCTATATGAGCATTTATCGATGACAGCGATAATCTGCTCTCGAGCTTGGTGGTATGAATATGGTGAGACAAATAGAAAACCTAAGAGCTTGGTTCAGAAGGTCTTCTCTAAGGAAGGTTTTTTAACATCAGAGCCTCTAAAATAAATTGTCTGGTGCTTAATCAGAGGCTTGTAATCAATAAAAGCAAAAACAAATTGGCTGGCTTGTTATATGTGTGATCAGATGTGTGGATGGTACCCACATTAGAATTCAAGCACCTCATGAAAACGAGAATGAATATCTAAATCGTAAAGGTTTCACTCCATAAAGGTCCAAGGGATATGTAATAAGAAGGTTAGTAATCATTTTTAACATTGCTTCTCTGAAATAAACGATTAATTT
The DNA here is from genome assembly GCF_036669925.1 of Montipora capricornis. Classification (NCBI taxonomy): domain Eukaryota; kingdom Metazoa; phylum Cnidaria; class Anthozoa; order Scleractinia; family Acroporidae; genus Montipora; species Montipora capricornis. Next base: position 50,496,125 of record NC_090891.1, read on the forward strand.
AATCCTGAAAACTCAGTTTACACTTGCTCACAATTTTTAATTTGGATATGATTCTGCTTTCAAGTAGCAGTAATCAATTGCACTCTTGCATCGAACTCTCTTCAAGTACATGTACCATATCTTAAATACTTTACAACTCAAATACATAGTCTCATTCATCTTCGTAGATCATGCAGAATCCTTCACCGAAATTCAGTGTTTCAGCACTATGTATGAAGTACTTGATGAATCACTCCATAATGGATGTTTTTCATTGCATGTTTTTCTTTCAGGTTTGTTTATTAATATTGTAGCCTGATGGCTGCGTAGTACCCATGACAGCCATGTTTTCAGGTCCTCCAATATTTGCCATCATTTTGAGAAAAAACTATCACTCACTGGATGATGGCATTCTTTTGGGGACAGTGGTTATGCATGCCGGCCATTCATAATGACACCCTATGGCATCCCCAGCACCCCTGCTCAAGTTGCTTACAACGAGGCACACTGTAAAACAAGGGTGATTATTGAGCAAACGTTTGGCTACTGGAAACTCTGCTTTCATGTGCTGCATTCAGAAATTCGTATGGCACCTGAAAAAGTATGCACCATTATTGGTGCTTGTGCAGTTTTGCACAACATCGCAACTATATTAAATGAGCCAATGGAAGACAGAGACGTTGGTAATGAAATGAGTGTTGGCCATTTTGTATCGTGGTCCTAACAAGGACAAGCTGCAAGAAATCATATTTGCCAAACCTATTTTAGCTAGACGAATTTTAAGGTATAATGATGGAAGGATTGCATCTAGCTGAATTAGGTTTGAAAATGTGATTTCTGACTTACCTCCCCCTCCCCCACATGAGGTGGCTTTGACACCAGTGCCAGTGCCAGCCCATGAGATAAATTCAGAATTGGACATATGCATTTATGATTGACCGTATATACAGAGTAAGCCAAACATAAATAACATGTGGCCAAATTATTTTTGTTGCGTGAAATAAGAACTTTCTCAATTATTTGCTACATTGTCAAGTTGAAGTTAAGTTTTACGTTTACAAAAAAACCTTGCTAGGGACAATGACTGTTGCCTATTTTTTTAGAGTTTTTTCATTGCTGTCAGTTTGGCATGAGGGAGGTATGTTCATCTGATACATCAGTTCAAATTTATTTTATTGTAAATGGTTCCAGCTGAAGGCCGAGAGGAAAGAAAACACTGAACGGATACTGTTAAGCCTTAAATCATATGTTGTTATTACAAAATAAAGAAGACTATTTAACACGAAACATTTGTGAAATAAAATTGTGATTTGAATAACATTCACATTAAAAAAAAGTTGAATGGGCGTTTTCTGGCTAATTATCTCGCCATAATGGCACCATCTATGTCGATGTTTACAGGAAACCAACACACACCGACAGATACCTAGATTTTAACTCCCACCATGACATTAAACATAAGGAAATCACCACTGCAACTCTTTTACAAAGAGCTTTGAGCCTCCCTAACACCACAGATGGAAGAAATCGAGAACTTGACAAAGTGTAATCAGCCAGTCCAACAGCTATCCTTCTAAACTTATTCACAATATCAACACAAGAAGAACCCGAGCGTCCATTATTCCTTCCTCCAAAGAATTAGTTGGTATGTTTTTCAATTAGTGGAACCGCTCCTTTGCATCTCTTCTGTACATCAATGGTGTCACCGAACCCCTAACACATTTGTTAAAAGGACATGATATTAACATCGTCAATAGGCCATTAAAAACGCTCCAATAAGAATTTCAGATTCCTAAGTCATGACCCCCATTAGCTTCACAACCGGATGTTGTCTACAAAATTCCCTGAGGCAGTTGCTCTTGGAATTACATTGGCAAAACAGGCAGATCCTTTGCTACGAGGAAAAAAGAACAAATTAGGAATGTGAAGGCAGTGGCCAAAGGCTCCATCATTGCTAATCATGCTTGACCTCAACAATGTGTCGATTATTGTGAAAGAAAATTTCTGCATCAGAAAACTTCTTGAATCTTGGCACACCTGACGCTGACAATAACTCTTGCCCACTTCCAGGACAATACCACACACTTTTTAACAAAAATTCTTAATCACCTTTTTCCCTAATTTCACTCTCTATAGTCTCCGTATTTTTACTTCATTCATCTTTTTCCTTGTTGAAGACCACAGTTCTAGTGGTCGAAAGCTTGCAAGCAATTTTTTATCATGAGTCATCCTGGCTGCGCTCTTTCAATTTTTTCAACACTCATATGTTTTTTATAAAAACAACAGTTCTTTTGGACACTTGTTGATCGTTATTTCTTCAATTTAGAACTTCTTTCCAGTGAAGATCGCCATATCATTGCAGACTACTCAGTTTTGAAAAATAAATTCTGGCTACAGTATTTATTTACTAGTTTAAGAGAAAGACATCAGAAAGTTGTCAGAAAGATGTCAAAAATAAAATAAAAATTTTGTCAAGTGTTCAAGTTACACCAATCTTCACTGCAACAATCTGACTGGGGTTAGGCAGGATTTTATACCGGGATCCAAAGCCAACATTTAGTTGAATTGGGAGCATGCATTTCTCACTTTTCTACCCTCCCTCACCTACCCCCTTGCATTTCTCCACTTCACGTATTTTTTAGGCAGTGCCTATTCGTAACAAGGACTTGGTACACTGACCTATATTTTGATATTAATTACACAGGAAGTCTTAGCAGGATCTTACAGGTTCTACCCATAACCTGGAATGACATAGCCAAGCAGTTTTAAAAAGCTAACCATTTCTAAAGTGGGTGCTTAGACTTCAATACTGTTTAGTCCGTGTCTATTTGAAAGGGGTGCTAAGAACTTAAATGGGTACAAACACAAGGAAGGTCATATTGCCGGGGGCGACATCGCAAAACCAGGAGGATAAACCCGTGAATTAAATCATGGCATCAATGCTCTGACACAATGAGGATTAATTGACTAGCACTGAGGCAAGTAGGTGGCTAACCGTCATAGGAATTAAAGACAAGGTAAAGGACTTCAGCGTGGTATGATACTATGAATAGGTCACTGTATGGGTCGCGTGGCAACATAGCAACATTATCTTTATAGTTGTGTTTTGCTATAGGTGGGCACACAATATAAAAAGAAGCAGGCAAAAAATTTCATCACTCAAAGTGCCACTGGCGTTACTCATGGTAGATAAAAGTACAAGCGATTGCTTCAAAATTGGCAGGCTGACGCTTTTCCCTGTTTTAGAATTGATAGTTGGATAATTGGTTGTAACAGTTCAACGTGTGGGCTCGCATATGCAAACTAGATACCACCAAACATAATGCATGTATGTGAGGGTAATCCCCTTGTTGGAATTCAACCCCTGTGAACAAACTATAGCCATTGGTCCAATAGGCAGAAGATTACTCTTTAAACACAAAGTGCGGTGAACAGATGACAGGGTAATTTTGAATAAGGTGTGATTTTTGTTGC
>NC_090891.1:50504677-50514677 GCF_036669925.1 Montipora capricornis
GAGGGCTTGGAATGGACCCTCTGTCAAATGGATGCTGTCCTCATTCATGGGGTGGACCAGGCAGATCATGATGGACGCGTATGAGCTGTTCTTCACCCCTTAGAAGAAGCAGGGTTAACCTTTAATGACAAATGTGAGTTTTCACGATCATCAATCAATCACTGTTGTGACCCAGTTCCCAGATGTCTCCAGGATACAGTGGTTCATGGGAATGGTCAACCACCTTAGAAAATTTATTCCCAACCTGGCTGACCTCAGTGACCCCCTTCGTCAATTATCATGCAAAGACAGTGTTTTGGTTTCGGATGAGCCCCAGCAAAACGCCTTTGAGCAGATCAAGCAAGCATTAGTGTCACCAACAGTCCTGGCACATTACAATCCAAACCGCCCAACAATCATTTCAGCTGATACTTCCAACACGGGAATTGGTGCAATGTTATTTCAAGTTCAGGATGATGGAGAGTGCTGCCCAGTGTGTTACGCGTCAAGATCTCTCAGTAGAAATGTTATGTTGTGATTGAAAAGGAAGCCTTTGCGACATCATGGGCTAGTGAGAGGTTCTCTGATTATGTGCTCGACAGCCCTTTCACGCTAGAAACAGACCACAAACCACTTACTGTGCTCCTGAATTCATCAGAGCTCTTGAAGATGCCCCCCCCCCTACCCCGTATCCTGCGATTCCACCTGACACTTATGAGATAAAGCTATGAAGTTCAATATGTGCCAAGAAAACATCAAGTTACCGCAGATACACTCTCACGTGCTCCTGTTGGCCTACCAGGGATGGAAGATAAGCTGCTTGTCGAAAAAGTAGAGGCCTTCTCAACTCAGACCACTCCCTATCTCCCAGTCACGCCTAACCGACTACAGCAGATAAGGGATGCGCAGAAGGTAGATGAAGAATGCTCCCTTTTAAGATCATACTGCCTTCATGGATGGCCCCCTTTCTTGCCTCACCAGCCGTTACTATGCCCATATCGGGAAAACAGAAGCCACCTCAGGATTGTTGATGACTTACTACTGCACGATGAGCCAATAGTAATTCCAAGGAGTATGCAACTACAAATCCTCGACTGCATTCATACTGGTCTCCTAGGCGTAGATCCAGGGCACCCACTTCCATATGGTAGCCGGGACTCTCCATGCAAATCGGTGAGTTGATCATCCAATGCCACACCTGTGCCAAGGAACAACCAACGCCCAGAGAACCACTTATGCCTTCATCCTTCCCAGCCCGCCCTGGGGGAGGGTAGCAACAGACCAGTATGACCTGTATGGTGGCTTGACAGCAAGGAACTTTCTGATGAGACTTCTCATTCAGTTATAAAAACTCTCAGGGAGATTTTCGCCACACATGGAATCCCAGATGTCATTATGTCACACAACGGGCCACAGTATAGCGCAGAGACCTTTCGACAGTTTGCCAAAGCAAGCGAAGTGGAAAGAGCCATTCGCACAGCAAAGTCTATGCTGAGGAAAAACGAAGAATGGCTACTCACCAAGTTAATTACTCATGGGACGTTGCCTGCAAACACAGCTACCAACTCTTCCAACCAACTTGTACCCTAATATGCAGATAAAAGATCTCCAGTTGGTTGAAGAAAAGGAAAGCTTGTATAGAGTGAACCAACAGTGCAACTTTGACAGGCATCATAGAGGAAAGGAACTGCCAACACTTGAACTGGGTGGCCGAGTTTGGATAAGAGATCAAGATCGGTATGGCCTGGTGACAGGGAAAACTGAGAAACCCCATCTTCCCTTGTCACTACAGAGAGAGGCACACCCCGATGAAACCGCTCTGCCTTAGTAGCCTCAGCAAAACCAGCCGAAGCCAAACAACACTCAGCTATGCCGCCCTGTGATGTCACTCTGCATCACCAGTACCCAGCACTCTGTTGAGGCCTCAGATTAAGCAAGTTCCCCCATCACCACAGACAGCTGTCCCAATACCTACTTTAGTAACAACACTGGATGAGTGCGTACCTCCACGGAGTCCAAGCCCTGCAGTCCTGACATCTTGGTCAGGAAGAGCTGTCAGACCTCCAGAACACTTGAATCTTAGGTTGAACATTGAACTGTGTGTGCCTCAGTGCTACACATGAACATTTTGATTTGTTGTTATTATTCCTGTTGTTGCTCGTTTTGTTATATTTTCATAGCTTTGCCTTTTGAGGGGGAATGTAAGATTAGGCATTGCATGCTGGGACCGCTAGGTCGGCCATCTTAAATAAACCTTGGGCCAGCTTGCATTACTCGATCAAAGTCTCCTTTCTTCTTCGCATGATACTGTAATCACCACAGCTAGTGGCAGTACAAACTCCGGAAGCAATATTTGCTCCCCAGAAGGAAAATAGATTTTTAATCACCTTTTGTCAGAGTCGAACACAACTTCTAAGTACCAAGAAGTGAATGACGAAGCACTGCCAACACCCAATATGGGTAAGAAGATAGTATCTCAATTGCAAGAAATACTGCACAGGTTAACGAGCATCGAAACAAGACTACAAAATCAGTAGTTTGGAAAAGGCAGTAAGAAAAGAAGGTAACATTGCTCCATGGGAAGGAAACTGAGAAGGTGAAAGAGGTGGAGAAAGGACTAGAGTTTGCGAATGCCAAGATAATTGAGCGGAAAGGAAATGTATCAAGACATGTTCAGCAGAAGGGAAAACCTACACTTTTGGAATCCCCGAAGTGACTTATAGCAGTGATAATAGAAGTGATTAGTTGTATAAGTTTCTTAAGGATGAGCTGAACATTGATAACTCGGATTCTATTGAATTTCAAAGAGTGCATAGAGTTGAAAGGAAAAAACCAAGGCAACTAGGAACCAATTAATGCTCAGTCCTTAAGATATCCAGATCCTGAGCTTGTCTTTAAAGGTGTTTGGGGGTTGGGGGCGGAGACCAATGTTAAGGTTTACGCTGATTTTCCAGACGAGACCAGGGAAAAAAGAAGGAAACAGTTGCTGAGAATGAAAAAAGCGAGAGAAGAGGGGAAAAAGTGTATTTTTTTTAAATCGCAACCAGATAGATTGTATATTGATGGGAAATCAATTGTTTTTTTATTAATTTTTTTTGCTTTAGAGCAAAGCCGGAGAAAATTCTTGCAACTTTTATTCCCATGACAGCATGTTGGATATTATTTATCTGCTGCTTTTTTATGTCTTTTAAATTTACGTGTGAAGCTATGATCCTTGCAGTTACGAACGCAATTTTTGCAATTGCGTAAAGAAGCCTAAAAAATTCATGACTTCAGGCTTTTTTACGCAATTGCAAAAATTGCGTTCATAACTGCGAGGATCATAGCTTCACTTGATTTCATATCCGCAGTTCATATATGATCCATTTCACATATCATTTCATCATTGATTCGTGCCCCACAAGAACATTAGAACACACAAATGACCAGCTCCCAACGTCAGTGGCTGCATAGCTCAGTTGGTTAGAGCATCGCATTGGCATTGCGAGGTCATGGGTTCAAAACCCGTTGAAGTCCTGAATTTTTCAGGCTTCTTTAAGCAATTACAAAAATTGCATTCATAACTGTGAGGATCATAGCTTCACTTGATTTTGTATCCACAGTTCATATATTATCCATTTTCATATATGATTTCATCGTTGATTTAAGTGTGCATTGTTAAGTATTAGTTGGTTCGTTTTATTTTTTGGTATTATTCAATATCTTAAATCTACGCCGATTTGGGTATGTTACTTTATAAAGGGATAATGTTAATTTCAAATTAATATATTTAAATGTTCCAGGGATTTGCTCTGCTGTAAAGAGGAGAGCGTTTCCCTCTGGCTAAATAAACAAAAGGTAGATATTGTGTTTTTTGAAAAAACTTACAGCACAAAGGAAGTCTAGTTAGTATGGAAAACACAGTAGAAAGGTAAGACATTTTATTCACATGGCACAAATCTTAGTTGCGGGTGTTGGTGCTTGTTAGAGATATTTTGGAATTCGTATGCAATTCCTCACACATTAATGACAAGGGCCGTTTTATCCCAGATGTCACTGTGCAAGGTTCATAACTTTTATTTGTCACTATTTATGCTCCAAATAAAGTTCACTATGAATGTTTTTGTTTCTATGAGTTAAATCGCCCACTGGAAAATCATCATAGTGGTGAACAATAAATCGTTTTGGGAGGCGACTTTAATGTTACTCTTTGTACCGATCTTGATTGTTCTGGGGGCAATCCAACAAAGAAAGAAAATCTTAGTTGTATTCAAAATACATGTTCAAATTTTTATTTGGTAGATGTTTCGAGGCTACGGAAGCCAGGAGGCAAAAAGTCCATCATACAACCAAGATTAGACTATGAACTGATATATGAAATGGATCATAAATGAACTGCACATATGAAATCAAGTGAAGCTATGATCCTCGAAAAATTCAGGACTTCAAAGGGGGTTTGAACCTGTGACCTTGCAAAAATTGCTTTCACAACTGCGAGGATCATAGCATTGTTGATTCATTCCTTACAAGAACATTAGAACCCTCAAATGACCAGCTCCCAACGTCAGTGGCTTCATAGCTCGGTTGGTTAGATCATTACACCAGTATTGTGAGGTCACGGGTTTAAACTTCAGTTGAAGTCCTGAAATTTTCAGGCTTCTCTGCGCAATTGCAAAAATTGCATTCACAACTGCGAGAGTTATAGCTTTAATTGATTTAATATCCGCAGTTCATACATGATCCATTTCATAAATCATTTCATTGTTGATTCATTCCTCACGGAAACATTAGAACCCAAAAATGACCAGCTCCCAATGTAAGTGGCTTCATAGCTCAGTTGGTTAGAGCATCGCACCGGTATTGCGAGGTCATAGGTTCAAACCCCTGTTTAAGTCCTGAATTTTTCAGACTTGAGTTTACAACTGCGAGGATCATAGCTTCACTTGATGATTAGGCTATTGGCTAATTAGTGATTTTTAACAAAAAGAAGTCGATTCAGATTAAATATCGCTGATTAACGAAAAAACACCAGATTGGTGTGAGGGGTTTTCAGACGTCGGTGACAAAAGAGTCCTTTGGGACTTAATTAAATATCGTATAAGGCAAGTTACAATTAAAAATGGCAAGTAAAAGGAGCTTGTAAGACCTGATAGGCTGGCAAATGCTGAACGTTTACTACAGCAGTATGAAGAAATTTGTTGCACCAACCCGACTTGTGAAAACAAGGATAAGTTTGAAACTGTAAAAAATGAATATAACTCTCTATATGAGCATTTATCGATGACAGCGATAATCTGCTCTCGAGCTTGGTGGTATGAATATGGTGAGACAAATAGAAAACCTAAGAGCTTGGTTCAGAAGGTCTTCTCTAAGGAAGGTTTTTTAACATCAGAGCCTCTAAAATAAATTGTCTGGTGCTTAATCAGAGGCTTGTAATCAATAAAAGCAAAAACAAATTGGCTGGCTTGTTATATGTGTGATCAGATGTGTGGATGGTACCCACATTAGAATTCAAGCACCTCATGAAAACGAGAATGAATATCTAAATCGTAAAGGTTTCACTCCATAAAGGTCCAAGGGATATGTAATAAGAAGGTTAGTAATCATTTTTAACATTGCTTCTCTGAAATAAACGATTAATTTAATCCTGAAAACTCAGTTTACACTTGCTCACAATTTTTAATTTGGATATGATTCTGCTTTCAAGTAGCAGTAATCAATTGCACTCTTGCATCGAACTCTCTTCAAGTACATGTACCATATCTTAAATACTTTACAACTCAAATACATAGTCTCATTCATCTTCGTAGATCATGCAGAATCCTTCACCGAAATTCAGTGTTTCAGCACTATGTATGAAGTACTTGATGAATCACTCCATAATGGATGTTTTTCATTGCATGTTTTTCTTTCAGGTTTGTTTATTAATATTGTAGCCTGATGGCTGCGTAGTACCCATGACAGCCATGTTTTCAGGTCCTCCAATATTTGCCATCATTTTGAGAAAAAACTATCACTCACTGGATGATGGCATTCTTTTGGGGACAGTGGTTATGCATGCCGGCCATTCATAATGACACCCTATGGCATCCCCAGCACCCCTGCTCAAGTTGCTTACAACGAGGCACACTGTAAAACAAGGGTGATTATTGAGCAAACGTTTGGCTACTGGAAACTCTGCTTTCATGTGCTGCATTCAGAAATTCGTATGGCACCTGAAAAAGTATGCACCATTATTGGTGCTTGTGCAGTTTTGCACAACATCGCAACTATATTAAATGAGCCAATGGAAGACAGAGACGTTGGTAATGAAATGAGTGTTGGCCATTTTGTATCGTGGTCCTAACCAAGGACAAGCTGCAAGAAATCATATTTGCCAAACCTATTTTAGCTAGACGAATTTTAAGGTATAATGATGGAAGGATTGCATCTAGCTGAATTAGGTTTGAAAATGTGATTTCTGACTTACCTCCCCCCTCCCCCACATGAGGTGGCTTTGACACCAGTGCCAGTGCCAGCCCATGAGATAAATTCAGAATTGGACATATGCATTTATGATTGACCGTATATACAGAGTAAGCCAAACATAAATAACATGTGGCCAAATTATTTTTGTTGCGTGAAATAAGAACTTTCTCAATTATTTGCTACATTGTCAAGTTGAAGTTAAGTTTTACGTTTACAAAAAAACCTTGCTAGGGACAATGACTGTTGCCTATTTTTTTAGAGTTTTTTCATTGCTGTCAGTTTGGCATGAGGGAGGTATGTTCATCTGATACATCAGTTCAAATTTATTTTATTGTAAATGGTTCCAGCTGAAGGCCGAGAGGAAAGAAAACACTGAACGGATACTGTTAAGCCTTAAATCATATGTTGTTATTACAAAATAAAGAAGACTATTTAACACGAAACATTTGTGAAATAAAATTGTGATTTGAATAACATTCACATTAAAAAAAAGTTGAATGGGCGTTTTCTGGCTAATTATCTCGCCATAATGGCACCATCTATGTCGATGTTTACAGGAAACCAACACACACCGACAGATACCTAGATTTTAACTCCCACCATGACATTAAACATAAGGAAATCACCACTGCAACTCTTTTACAAAGAGCTTTGAGCCTCCCTAACACCACAGATGGAAGAAATCGAGAACTTGACAAAGTGTAATCAGCCAGTCCAACAGCTATCCTTCTAAACTTATTCACAATATCAACACAAGAAGAACCCGAGCGTCCATTATTCCTTCCTCCAAAGAATTAGTTGGTATGTTTTTCAAATTAGTGGAACCGCTCCTTTGCATCTCTTCTGTACATCAATGGTGTCACCGAACCCCTAACACATTTGTTAAAAGGACATGATATTAACATCGTCAATAGGCCATTAAAAACGCTCCAATAAGAATTTCAGATTCCTAAGTCATGACCCCCATTAGCTTCACAACCGGATGTTGTCTACAAAATTCCCTGAGGCAGTTGCTCTTGGAATTACATTGGCAAAACAGGCAGATCCTTTGCTACGAGGAAAAAAGAACAAATTAGGAATGTGAAGGCAGTGGCCAAAGGCTCCATCATTGCTAATCATGCTTGACCTCAACAATGTGTCGATTATTGTGAAAGAAAATTTCTGCATCAGAAAACTTCTTGAATCTTGGCACACCTGACGCTGACAATAACTCTTGCCCACTTCCAGGACAATACCACACACTTTTTAACAAAAATTCTTAATCACCTTTTTTCCCTAATTTCACTCTCTATAGTCTCCGTATTTTTACTTCATTCATCTTTTTCCTTGTTGAAGACCACAGTTCTAGTGGTCGAAAGCTTGCAAGCAATTTTTTATCATGAGTCATCCTGGCTGCGCTCTTTCAATTTTTTCAACACTCATATTGTTTTTTATAAAAACAACAGTTCTTTTTGTGACACTTGTTGATCGTTATTTCTTCAATTTAGAACTTCTTTCCAGTGAAGATCGCCATATCATTGCAGACTACTCAGTTTTTGAAAAATAAATTCTGGCTACAGTATTTATTTACTAGTTTAAGAGAAAGACATCAGAAAGTTGTCAGAAAGATGTCAAAAATAAAATAAAAAATTTTGTCAAGTGTTCAAGTTACACCAATCTTCACTGCAACAATCTGACTGGGGTTTAGGCAGGATTTTTATACCGGGATCCAAAGCCAACATTTAGTTGGAATTGGGAGCATGCATTTCTCACTTTTCTACCCTCCCTCACCTACCCCTTGCATTCTCCACTTCACGTATTTTTTAGGCAGTGCCTATTCGTACAGGACTTGTACACTGACCTATATTTGCTATTAATACACAGGACGTCTTAGCATGATTATTACAGGTTCTAACCCTAACCTTGAATGACATAGCCAAGCAGTTATTAAAAGCTAACCATTTCAAAGTGGGTGCTTAGACTTCAATACTGTTTATCAGTGCTATTTGAAATGGGTGCTAAGACTTAAATGGGACAAACACAAGGAAGGTCATATGGCCGGTGACATCGCACAAAGGAGATAAATCGTGAATTAATCAGGCATCAATGCCTTTAATTGATAGCTGAATGGTACGTCAAGGAATTAAAGACAAGGTAAGACTTTCCGAGTGTTATGAACTATGAATAGGTCACTGTATGGGTCGCGTGCAAATAGCTACTTTTTTATAGTTATGTATTTGCTAGGTGCCAAGATAAAAAGAAGCAGGCAAAATTTTCATCAATCAAAGTGCCACTGTCGTTACTCATGGATATAAAAGTTACAGCGATTGTTTAAAATTGGCAGGCTGAAGTTTTCCCTATGTTTTAGCATTGATAGTTGGATAATTGTGTAACAGCACGGTGGGCTCTCATATGCAACTAGATACCCAAAATAATGCATGTATGTGAGGTAATCCCCTTTGTTGGAATTCAACCCTGTGAAATAACTATACCATTTGTCCAATAGGCATAAGATTACTCTTTAACACAAAGTTCGTTGCACAGATGACAGGGTAATTTTGAATAAGGTGTGATTTTTGTTGCCAGGTCATATTGTTAATGTCATCAGGTTTAGCAAGTAGAGCAGATCCATTTAGTAATATTAACACTTTTTGTGCCAGTTATACATTCCTCCAACAAACCTTGCGAATATTTATCACTACATTTGATACTGTTACACTTTGAAACAGATGATCTGAACCATAACTGATCACAGCAAGTGCATATATATTCAGGGCCATGTGTTATCTTATCACGAAAAAGACTGGATCCATTTTGACACTGAATGTCTAACAGAGTCTTGACCTTGACGAATTTCAGTTTGGTTTAGCCTTGAGCTCTGCATAGTATGTTACTACTTTAAATTTACAACAATGTAGTAACAGTTACTGTTACATGTAATGTTAGAAACAAATAGTATTTATAGTATTTCTGCAACAGTGACAAGGTTTAAACATTGATTGCAAAAGTGAGACAAATGTTTTCCAAATATGGAGTTCTCCAAAACATACATTTACAAGTTTGTATGCAAGACTATAGTAACCTTGAACTGACAACTACTGCATAAACTTCAAACAAATATGGACCTACAACATTTCACCCAAGTGATTGCATCAACAGATTTCCCTGTACATTGTACATATTAAAATGTTTATGTTTTTCCATAACTGCTACAATAACATTGCATTGTCAGTTTGCATGCCACAAACTCTAGTCAAATTCTTGATTCCCAGGGGTTATTTTTTTATATACTTCATTAACACTTAGCAAGACATCAATATACAAATACAGGTGTTAAGCTGTTCATTCGACGTACTGTATGATTCTACATAATGCTTTCTGAAACCAGAATTACCAAATAAACTCAAGCAATATTTGTCATAAACTTATGTTAGCGTGAAAATGGGAAGTCATCACAAAGCACTCCTGCAGCTGTTGAAAAATTTAACATAAAACTTACAAGTGAAGACTTAGACAGGTTAGCAGATGGCGAACAGCTCAATGAACAGGTATAAATTGTCTCATTTATTACTTTTATAGCAGAGCTCCGCGTGAA
>NC_090891.1:50522177-50524677 GCF_036669925.1 Montipora capricornis
CGAGCAGGAGTGCCGAAGGCAGCTGGGCGATCTGTTACCGTTTGTGAAACTACTTTGCATCGCGAAGAGGCTGTTGCCGATGGCGTTGGATGATGCCTTCTATTCCTAGAGGGCTTCGTCAACTAAAAAAAAAACAGCTGCTTTAGGAGCCACCAAGTTTGCAAAAGTCTATGTCCAATTCAATTGCATTATGATGTTCCCTTGTGCTCAAATATGTTCTTGCCCCATAATGATACTTAACAGTCCAGCTTCCTTGCCGCATAATGATACTTCAAAGTCCCGCATGTCCACATTTTGTCACACCCTCTCAGAAGCCCTGTAAATATAAATGCTCATAAAGACGAAGTCTCGGGAATAGTCTCGGGTAAAGCATTTGCCAGAGTGAAAACTACGTTCTAATAACAACCTGTCGTAATGTGAACTGGGTTCTAATATTATGAAATACAAGATGGCAGTCAAAAGTAAATTTCTTATTTTCATATCGAAGTGAAAGTTTCCCGTGAAAAAGGTATGTTAAGGTTTTCAACAGTTCAATAAGGCCCAAATGAGTCACCGACACGCCACCGACGCATCTTATACGTTATAAGATTAAACAGCAGCCCACGCATCGACAAACAGTCTGCCGACAGTCGACCCACAGTCAAACGACGCGTTGGTGGGATTGGATTCTTAACTTTTACCCTAGTATGTGTAAACTAATGATTGTATAAACACAGAGGCATTTATAAAGAACAATTCCAAACCTTTGTCACGCAATTAAAGTAAAACCCAACACTCCTGGTGTCAGTACAATCATTTAATAAACGTACTCACCTTCTTTTCATGCGCCTTGAGGTCCTCTTGTACACTGCCATGGCGCTTGAACCCAGAGAAAGTGACAAACTTCTGGGGTAGCTTTCAAAAACATCCATCGAGACATGACCTGGTTCCGGCCCTTGTTATTTAAGAAATGACCAAGGCATCATTTAAATAACAAACTAGTGTTCACACAGTAAAAGTCAGAGATTTTATTTAAAAAGCATTCTTCCTGCCGACTTACCCGTGAAAATCATTTGAAACGCTCTTCAGAACATTTTCCAGACTAAATACACTATGTATCCTACAAGTGGAGCACTCTACTCTTTCGCAGCCATTTTGATGAGCTTCAAGGGCATTTTTATGGGAAAGTCCCCGTAACACTTCAAGAATCGCGGACTCAACCTGGTCCAGGTCATTGTTATCTAAGGTCTTCCTGTCTACAGTTGATATTTTCATGAAAAGCTTTGATGAGTGTTATATATTTTCTTCATAGTGATCAACTATTTCAGTTTCATTCACTGGCTTTTACCAGTATTTTTAGGGAAGAAGCATCTCTCGCTTTTACTTTTTCTCTTTGTCTAAACTTCAAGTCCTTCCTTTTCTTTATCATTTATTATCTCATGTAAATTCTTCATTTCCCTTGTTTAGATAAGTTATTTCTACAAGCAGTCATTGTCTGAGGTACTAGTACATCACATGCATTATTGACTGTGCTACAGTTGAACTGCGAATGTACACTGACCTCTGAAATACCAGAATGCTGAATAGTAGAGACATAATGAATTTCACCTATTTGACCAATAAAGATAAGAGTCGGTTCTGTTTGTGGACTAACATTAATTGCTGCAAAATTCTCATTAAATTCTTCTGTATGAATTAATAAATTGAGAGTCAACTGCTTGTATAATCAGTGCATCAGCCCTATACTGTGACCAAGAATGTTCAGAATGTTCAATAAATCTTTCCGGGCTCATTCTCAGATATTCAACACCAATATTATGCAAAAGAGGACAAAAGTCTGGATTACCATGTAATTCATGGGAAACAGCTCTAAAAGAACACTCACCTTCGCCACCAATATCAAGTGGTCTCATTCCATGTTGAGCTAATCTTGATATTAATAACGATGTCCAAGGACTCGTTTCACAACACCTCCTTGACGAACCTGGGTTTAATTTTACATCACCGGACATTAATATGTTTTCAACAGAACACAACTGGTGATTTCGCAGACTTACAAGTTCTGGTTCGAGTAGGACACACATCCGCATCACACATATGAATCTTTGACTTGCATTTGACAGTGGTGTGTGATTTGATATGGCTCAGTTTACCTGGTGGTACATTTGTTTAATGATCAAAGAGATTGAGGAAAAGAATTTTTTCCTAACAGCCCTAAGCTTTTTAAACAGTCTTACCTCTGTCATGAGGTCTGACATTTCGAACTGAAGACAATGGATAACTAAATCCATTGAAAACATATGCAACATGCCTTCTACTTCTTCCGAAATGCAAAACACATGACTGCATGCTTTTCCCGGATAAGAAGCCAGCATCAACATTCGCCTCATCCTTTTTGATGCTCCTGTTTGGCACTCCGGCTGCTCAGTAGTTCTTCAGCAGGGAAGCGCTTTGAGTTTAGCTTTACTCAATTCATCAGTTTGTTTGCAGCAACATTACTTAGCATTTGCTCATTGCTACA
>NC_090891.1:50529677-50534677 GCF_036669925.1 Montipora capricornis
TTCACGCCATACTTGAGAAAGGCGAGAAAAGTGGCAATGCCACCAATGTTTTCAAGTTTAAAAGTGAAAAAGTAAAGATTGCGACAGTTTTATGTAAAAACGTTTGGGTCTAATACAAGTAAACGTTTGTACTGGTTAGTCGGGTTAAAAATGAATTTTCAAGACGTGAATCAATGCCGCTTGATTCTCGTGGAGCTTTTGTGAAAACTGCCGTGAAACAAAAACCACCGCGACCCAAAAGGTATCAATTTTTTTTTGAGCAAGTCATCTTGATTGGACGAAAATCATTGCTACAGGACAGAACTTAAGTATTTTTTTTTTATATTATCAGTAAAATGTGGATTTTGTGGATTCGGTCGAAGCACAACTCACAGCGTTATTTGTTTAGGGCACGCAATGGTTTGTCACGAACTAAAGACAACGCGGGATTGCTCTGTTTCTAAAACAACAACAAATGATATGATATCTTTCCTTTTTTCTTATTTCGTTATTTCATATACTGGGGAAAAACAACCATAACCTAAATGTATTTTAGCCAAGCAGGCGCAGCCGCAAAAAAATAGTAAAAATATTAAATTTGCATAAACTGTCGCATAAACTGTTATTCCTGGGTTCATACAAAAGGAAATTACACCGCTTCGCCGGCTGGGCTTTACCACTGTCAGAGCAGAAGTAACAACTCTTTTTTTAAACTATAACCAAGAAATGCCAAACTCCACGTTCCAAATTTAATGCTATTTTTTTTTAGAACGAATCGAAATTCGTGCGGCCACAGGCCGTCACGTGCAAAGTCACAGATTTTGTTACATGTGAAATCATGTGGAACGGCCTTTAAACCGACTGTTTGATACGAAGAGAAAACATTTTCTGAGAGGTTTCGTAAACTACAACCACCAACATATTAAAATTTTTAGCCGCCTTCTCTGCTAGAAATACAATAAGCCAGAGTGCCCAGCCAGGCGACTGGGTAGTTTTTCTCACTCGCCCGAAACCAAACGTTAGTCACCTCAGGCGACCAGGCGCCGCTAGAGCACAGCCTTGGAGTCGGTGTCAAAAAAAGTGTGTTTAGTTTCCGGAATGGTAAGTGCAGGAGAAAAGATAGAATACTGTAGTGTGGGTCACTTGGCCTGTCATAGTTATTTCGCTTTGTGTATTGAAACTCTCGAGAAATAAAGATAGAAATGTGAACGTAAACTCTCAGAATGGTGAGAAGCCTGTCAAGGAATATTAACCATTTATGTCACTGTTCCTTGGCATCAACATGCATAATTCTCTTTTAAACACAACGCAAAGCACAATGGAACTAGACAACAGACGTATTGGGGCTTTTTGAGGGAACACTGCCTTGCGGCTGGTTAGCCTGTGCGACTTCCAGATTGCGTGACAAAGATCTCTCCAGCACTACGAGCGTAAACAGGAAGTGCTGGATCGGACAAGAGTATTGCCTAGCGAGAAATGTACAAAGGCAACGAGCCAAAAAGCTTGGGGAAAGTCGCTGCGCAGACACCATGCAGGAGCGACCCAATTTTAATGACGGCTAAGCAATATATCCAACCCATCTCCAAAGGGAGAGAGGGAGGGAGGGGGAGAACTTTGACAAATTGCAAACAGCTAGTTGATTTACTACAGAAGACAAACTGCCAAGTGAACCTTGGACGACTAACTAAGGCCTTTATAGCTAGACCCTGTCTATTAAAATAGCCAGTTGCACAGGTTCTACCATGTAGCAGGTAAGTATTACACCGTGCTCTTTAGCACTAATGAATGAGGCTTTAACAGATTTGGCCAATGCACGTGTACGTTATAATCTGAGATCTAGGAAAAAGTCTTCATGTCCTCGTTTTATTTACAAGAAACCCGTTGATTGTATGACCTTGAACGGCCGACTACAGAGAACCCAAAGATAACTATTGCGACATGAATAGCCCTTTTAGTACGGTCACGTAACATTAGCCGTATTTACTGATAGGGCTGTAAAATCTCATTTAAAGAGAAGAACAGATACTGGTTTATGTGCACAATACATCGAAGCATAAAGTCTACAAATACCTTCAAATACTTACCCCTGAATAACATTTCAAATTCCGTTTTTCGTGACTCTTCTCATGATTACATGTGTTACATACGAACAATGGAAATTACTAGCTTTGCAATCACTGGTGCCTCGTTAATCCAATTTATTACTAAGACTTGTTCGCATTACTAATTAACACGAAAAGGGATAACTTGGGAATTTCTAACAATATATCCTTTAATCTAACCCAAAATCATTCAAATATCCAAAACGTCAACGTCAACGCTAAAATGGCTACAATCCCGGTCAAAAAGATTGTGACACCAAAGCATATTTGAACCCCCCTCCCCCGTGACAATGTTGATGGCGTAAAAACTGTCGGGCTCCTGGAAAAATGCCGTTCTTTTTGCAACATTGAATAGGGGGAAGGGGTAATCTGCTACACAGCACGAAGTGTCTTCTTTATTTTTGTCTGAGATTGTGTAGATGCATGTCACGCGAGCTGTAGTTAGTAACTGAATGAAAAGGTCATGGGAGCTATTTATGTGAAGTGTCTGTGCAAGTGGGGTGTATGCATATTATGGAAATGATTGAATTTTGCTAGATATATTTAACGAATATGAAGGGGCCAGTAGTTCAAATAAATGAACGACTTGAGGAAAATAATTTCTCATCAAGGAGGTCTTACTTTTAATTAGGTTAAGAGAGTTTATTTACATTTGTCAATTCTTGTACACGTTGTTGTTAATTGTGTGCAAAGTGGAGACTTCCTAACTCGTTCTTTTATGAACTCTAAAAGATCATTTCTGTTCAGACAGTTGAAAATGTAACGGTGTTGTGATACTTCTTTTGTCGAAATGGGTACATTTTAGACACTGAGATATAATCTATGGAGGGAAGGGGTGTTCTTGGTAGAAGGCAATTGTGTGTGTAACTCGTGACATATAGTCAGGCGAATTCCGAGATAGTGGATTCTCGGGAGTCATTTGCTCTCATAGTACTCGATTCTTTTGAAAATGCTGATCTTAAATGTCAAAGTCAAGTGAAGCAATGGCTTTGTAGTGAGGAACTGCATAAAGACGGAGGAAAACATTATCATATGGTAGTGAATTTGGATCGAAGTCGTCGTTGGTTGCAAGTGCGCGATTACGCTGAGATAACAAACATGGAGTAAAACTGAATTTTTCAAGCACACACGCCAACTATTATTCTGGGTGGAAGTATGCAACAGAAGAGGACAAAAATTATTTGCAATCGGCCAGTCATCCAGATTTGCAAAATGCACCGCAAACCCAAGAGGCGAGTGAGAAGCGTAAAGCTACAAAGAGAAAAGGTGAAAAACCTTTCAAACGGAAAAGAAAGCCTCGTCTTTCTACTTACGAAGTATCTCAGATTGCTGTTGACAGAGGTATTCATTCGCGCATGGAACTGCTAGCACTGGCTAAGTTGCAAAAGAGCGAAGGTAAATGGGATTTGGCGGAATTCATTGCCAATCGGGGTTATAAAGCAGTTGATGAGGCTATTAAGATAGGGTGGGATATCGAGAGAGCACCTGTTGTACTTGACAGGGAGAAAACAATTCGGCTTGTCGGGAAATTAGGAATGCAAATGGTTAATCGTAGGTGGTTAAGCGTATTTGGATTTATGATAAGTCCCCTGTTTGGTCCCACTGTTACAGTGCATACGCTAAAGAACACAGGACAAAGAATATGGATGTTTGAGTTGCTTATGATTATAACCGTTGTTGTAAACAGACTATGGCTTTGTAACAAAACATATATTGTAGCTTAGTGGGTGAATTTCCATTGAAGTGACTAGTACAAATTACAGTACAGAGAACTCATGAATGGCATCGTCCACTGTTCAGTCACCATAGTTTATCCCAATGTACTCTGTTATATGCCCTGATATTGCAGTGATACGGCTTGTCCCTTTAGAAACTTTGAAATAATTAAAAGATAGTTGTTGGTTCTACAGAAATCGTTTGTTAATATTGCATACGACGTCCACGACTCATAATGACAGCATCTAATCTGTAGAAGCAATCAATTCATCTATTGTGCCAACGGGAATAGCTTTGATTGTCGTAATAACTCTCTTCTTAAACTCGCCGAATGACTTTTTACTCGTGATGTGAAATACATTCTCAATGCAGTGCATATCAGGAGAATGCACTGGCACGTTAATAACTCTACACTGCACTCGAGACATGGCTCTCTTCGCTACAGCCGAATTCTGTGATGGGTCTCCATCTTGGATAAAAATGCGTTCACCTCCTTTGGCAGCCTCTTCAAACATACGTGGAAAGTTCGTATCGATGAAATTCGCAAAATACACCACACACATCCTCTCGTAGGGCTCACACGCTATTACTCCTTTTCTGTAGCTAATAGCAACCATTAATCTTAGTACTCGGCCACCAGTTCCCTCTTTACACCCCTTTGAAGTGCTTCCAAGTTGAAATCCCTCCGATTTCTTTCTCCATATCCTACCCTTTGGAGCACAGGCTTGCTCGAATGGGTTGGTTTTGTGCGCAAATGCCGTACCATCTAAATAAAAAGACACCTTTTCTGTCCAAAACTTCTTATCATAATGTCTTTTGTAGTGTTTCGCAAAAGCGACTCTCTTTTCACAGTCTTGCCTTTTCAGAAGACCCTTTTTCCTTGCTTGTACATAAAAGTAACCATGTGCATTTAAAAATCGCGTGACTGTACGCACTGACGCAGCATGGGTTGACATTCCAGCCCCCTCCATAAGACGTTGTGCAATAAAATTGCCATCTTCATTGCGCACTTTGGCCAAGCATCTCAGAAGTAAACGCCCCTGTCTACCTGTCAGTTTTCTCGGACGTCCGCGTTGTAAAGTTGAAGTCTCGCTTTTACAGCGGTTAGATTCTTTTTGCGCTGTCGCTGGATTATTCTCCAAACAACTCGACGTGAAACATTACAATGTACTGCCGTTTTTCGAATTGACATTCCCTTAACTT
>NC_090891.1:50544677-50552177 GCF_036669925.1 Montipora capricornis
AGCGAAACAATTAACAATTTCGTCAGTGAACTGAAAAGACTGTCTTTAACTTGTGAATTTAGCAACCTCCGAGATTCACTCATTCGTGAGTTTTGTCAGACGAAGGTGAACTGCTGAAGAAACCAGATTTAACGCTGCAAACTGCTCATGATTATTGTACAACATCCGACGCAGCCAGACAACAGAAAAACAGGTTTAATACACCAACAGAGGCGGGTTCTGAATGGTCACTTTACCCTCTCAAGAAAGTCAAGGTTCAAGAATAGACACCTGCTCGTAACTGTAAGTTTTGTGGTTACAAGCACCCATTTACTCAGCCACCTCGTTGCCCAGCTCCTGGAAAGAAATGCAACAAGTGTAAGAAGGAAGGACACTTTGCACAAGTATGCAAAGAATTAAGAGTCCCTGCCCGTAATTATCAAACACAACTCGGCAAGGGCCGAAAATTCGATTTCGCTCATATTTTTATGGTAGACAGGCTAGCGCATGACAAAAACTACTGGATAGTTTTTTCGGCAAAATATCCTTTCATTTCAAAGAAGTATGCAAATTATCAAATTCCGTTAAAATCGCCATGTCACGCACTATTTTATTAAACAACTTTGAGAGTCTCGCATGGAAAACAACATTATTCTTCCGTCTTTAGAACAATCAAATATTTTTGTGCAGTGTTTAAATGTGTGCTTGGTCGATTTTAGTGAATGTTGTGCTGTTGTTTTGGGTGGAAAATAATTAAATTTCGAAGACATGTATTTCATTCACTTAAAAGTACTTCGTAAATATAATTAATTTTTATCATGTGCGAAACCTTCAAATGGATTAAGCTTCTGGTGGTTGAATCACCGAAGAATGTTCTACAGATTCCTGTAAAAATTTCTTTGGGCAAATGATTGTGAGCGACGCGAGAGCTTTTCAAAGTACGTTAAAAATGCAAATATTTGCCCTTCGTCGTCAAGTATCAATTGACGGGTTAGACGTAAATCTTAGCATGCGCCACATGACTTGACCCATATTAAGTTGAAATAGACACAGAGATGATAATTTCGAAATTTTCTAACCTTATTGGCAGTAAGAGACAGGTCCATAGGCCGATTTAACGAGTTTCTTTCATTTAGCCGGCAAAGTTTGCTTCTGTTTAGACAACGTCTAATGCACATCGCCAACTGTCAACTCAATCAGTGGTCGAAAATCATGAATCTGTGATCTTCTTTCGCGGCATATAATCATCGCTGCATCTACCTAAGTCAACAGCTGCAAAGCAATTCGTGGATAGTTGTTTGCGTTGTACGTACTACACCAAGTTGACCAAAATATTACATTTGATTGCGACCTTTTACCTTTGCTCCCAAGAGTGTCGGCGCCCGCAGCACAATCTTGCAGCGTTCGTTATTTGGTCGTCACGCAATGCTATCATTTTAGTAGGTAGCTACACCGGTAGGGGTATATAGTAATAATAATAATAAAAAAATTTAAAACAAATATAAACATTTGATTTCGATATATTCGTATTTTGCTTTCCATATTTTGTATTGGGCACTCTAACAATGCGACGCGCCTACCGTGGCCACCCAACAAACATTTTTTTCAAGTTAGCCAATCAGTGTGAGCGGATTTGATTGACAGACAAGCCTCCATTTGGTTCTCGCGCGTTGAAACTTTCTATGGAGGTGTGTCTGTCAATCAAATTCGCGTATCTTGATCAGTAGCTAACTTGTAAAAATGTTTGTTGGGTGGCCATGGTATGGCGCGTCGCACTGTAAAATAAGTGAAACAATTTGTTGAATGTTCATCCATTTTTAGTCTGGGCTAGCGTGCAGTTCTTTGATTGGCTACGCTACTATCTATTCTGTGATAGATAGTATTTAGTGTAGCAGCTAACAAAATTAATGACAGCCGCCTCTTGGCGTTCTCAAAGTGTCTGTGAAGAGGATTTAGATAAAGTTTTCAACCACTAGTTGATTTATGCTAAAAGGGAATGAGACGAAGACCCCCGAAACCCGCCCCGAAAGAGCTCTAACTCGGGCCCCGGCCACAGTAAAGCTTAAGCGTTTTTATCTCGAAGAAAACGAAGCAAAATATTTTCGCCCACACTAACGTTTAATTTTCCCATTGGTTTCATCTGTCCAAACTAAAACGTTGGAAAACGATAAGAACGAGTTGGACCTAGGATTGTGCATATGTGAAATAAATGTTCAGTTAATACCAGTACATTCACCAAGAAGTCCCACCACGCGTTACCTCTTCCCGGTCTAGTTCAATGTCTCCTTTGTCTTTCGTATGGCTTTCCTTCTCTATCTCTATATCTCCTCGTGCCATACGGCACATAAGGCTTTGACATTCTCTTTCCATCCACTTCGGTTTGCTGCTAAAGCTCTGACAGTCGTCCATGATTGCCACCCAGCTACTCGTCTTTCGTCTTCAACCATTCTCCTCCATGTTGTTTTTGGTCGACCTGGTCTCCTCCTCCCCTCTGGCCTCCACTCCAATGCTGTAACACAGTGCTCCTCTCTGTTCTTCCTCAATATATGCCTGATCCAATTCCATCTTCGGCGTCTGATCTTATCACTCGTTCTGTTCACTCCTGTGGTCTCCTGGATTTGTTGGTGCGAGATGGTCCGTGGCCATCTTATTCTCAGTATGCGTTTCATGCATTTGTATTGGAAAGAGTCCAGCTTCTTTGCTTCTGTTTTCGTGAGTTTCCAAGCTTCACAGCCATACATCAAAACTGTTCTGACAATTGTTTTGAACAATTGAACTTTCGTCTTCCTGCTAATTTCGTTACAGTCCCAAATTCTTCGCAACCTTGTAGACAGTTTGTCTGGCTTTACTTAGTCTCTGTTGTATGTCTTTGGTCGCCACGCCTTCTTTATCCAGCAGTGCACCTAGGTACTAGGTTTCCTTCATCAGCTCTGAATTGTTATGGCGGAATCTCACAAAACGCTTCAGGCATTAATTTGTGACATTTTGTTTCCGTGCGGAGATCGGGTGACTTCGAACGCGTAAGAAAAACTGCAAATTGGGGAGAGGCTTGTGAAGATTTGTCAGTTTTAAAAAAATGTCTGTTGTCGAGCGCACGCAAGATGATGCGTTTGGTACCGGGGTTGGGTAACGGTATGATTACCGGTATGTTGCGAAAAGCAATATGCCACGTCAGTATTCTAACATGGCCCCAAGGCTTTCAGGACAAACATCCATATTTGGTGTTGTCTTCTTTGTATCCAGTCTCTTTCGGGAATTTAGAGACAAAAGAAACTTTAAAAAGTTACAAAATAATTATCCCTAAAGCCTCAGAGCAAGTAAGAATATTGATATATCGAACGTGGCCTATTTGAGTAAAACAAAAACTTTGCAAAAGACGCACAAAAGTCTCCGACTGTCGTGAGAGTATTCGAAAACAAATTCTGCGAAGTTGAAAAAAAGACTAACGACTTCTTTTTGTGTTTGCACTGTTTGGTTTTGTGGAAGCTGCTTTTGCACAGCGCGGAAAGACCTAGGAACGAGTTTAAGCCGAAAGTGTTACGCAATGTAGGTAGCGGGTCGCGTAAGAGATGACAACAGGAGACAACTCAGAAGACAAAGGGAAAATAGTCATTCTTTATATTCTTTTATTTACTCTCTTCCCACTCAACAAGATTTTGTGCTCAAAATGGTTACGTATATATCAGGATAGAAATTGCCCTACCCCTACCCTCTAGGCTGGGATGACAGCATTGCGTGACAAACAAATGATGAACCGCTGCAAAGTATTCAAGGTCAAGCAGCAATCGTTCAGACGTGGTAGTATTTTGGCGCTGTGCGAAGTAAGCAACTATCCACAAATGACTCAGCCGTTGCTGAGTTAGATGCAGTGGCGATCAGATGCGCCGAAATATGGTATTTGACCATTAAATACGATGACAGTTGGCGATGTAGATCAGACATTGTGTAAACAGAAGGAAACTGTACTGCTATATATGTGCCGAATGGCAGGAAAAACACGTTAAATCGGCTTTTGGATCTGCCTTATGCAGCAAATAAGGTTAGAACATTTCGAAATTATCATCTCTGTGTCTATTTCAACTTAATATGGGTCAAGTCATGTGGCGCATGCTAAAATATATGGGTAACCAGTCAATTGATATTTGACGACGGAAGGGCAAATATTTGCATTTTTAACGTACTTTGAAAAGCTCTCGCGTCGCTCACAATCATTTGCCCAAAGAAATTTTTACAGGAATCTGTAGACCATTCTTCGGTGATTCAACCAGCAGAAGCTTAGTCCATTTGAAGGTTTCGCACATGATGAAAATTAACTATATTTACGTAGTACTTTTAAGTGAATGAAATACATGTCTTCGAAATTTAATTATTTTCCACCCAAAACGACAGCACAACATTCACTAAAATCGACCAAGCACACATTTAAACATTGCACAAAACATTTGAGTGTTGTAAAGACGGAAGAATAATGTTGTTTTGCATGCGAGACTCTCAAAGTTGTTTAATAAAATGGTGCGTGACATGGCGATTTTAACGGAATTTGGTAATTTGCATATTTCTCTCAAATAAAAGGATATTTTGCCGAAAAAACTGTCCAGCAGTTATTGTCATGCCCTAGCCTATCTACCATGAAAATATGAGCCAAATCGAATTTTCGACCCTTGCCGCGAAATTAAGAATTTGTCTGATTTTACAGGCAGCCACTCTTAAAGTGCTGAAGGTTCACTAGTTGCAGCTGTGGAGCATGACCCTCCAATGACTCACTATGTGCACACTTATTTTGAATGAGTTGAGCTGGATAGTGTGTCTCCGGCACTCAAAAGAAATGTAGGAGTTTGATTACTGTCAAAATTGCTGGGAAGAATGTTCAGATCAAGGCAGATACTGGTGCAGAAGCTACAGTCATTCCCTATGAGCTGTACAAGGAGATCACAAACAAACCTCTTCAGAAAATTCGGCAACCTTTGAAGGGGTGGCTTGCAACTAAACC
Source organism: Montipora capricornis (assembly GCF_036669925.1). Classification (NCBI taxonomy): domain Eukaryota; kingdom Metazoa; phylum Cnidaria; class Anthozoa; order Scleractinia; family Acroporidae; genus Montipora; species Montipora capricornis. The sequence goes on from NC_090891.1 coordinate 50,549,647, forward strand.
CATCCATCCAAAGGGCTCTTTGAGGCTTCCAACTCATTATGGGAGTCGTGAACGTAACCTGTTGTATCTTGTTGTTGATGGAAATTTTACACCATTGCTGGGTTGTGATGCTTGTTTAGACTAAGAAGTCCTTGAGTTTATGAACGTTGAACTGATAACTACTCCAGAGTCAAAACAACCAGAGCAAGAACTGCCAAGTTTCTTTAAAACCGATCCTTGTTTTTTAGGAGTTGACCCGTCAGTTCCTCCAGTGGTACATCCTCCCAGAAAAATTCCAATTGCACTTCTTGAACCAGCACAAGAGAAGCTCACGGAGATGGAAGAAGATGGAATTATTGTAAAAGAAGAGGAACACACCCCTTGGGTTTCATCTATGCTAGTGATTGACAAACGGAAAGTGAAAGAAAAGAACACTCCACCCTCGAAGAATGATTTTCGAATCTGTATTGACCAAAGTGACCTAAAGAAAGCTCTTAAGAGGCCACACTATCAAATGGTTACTGTAGAGGAGGTTGCCAACCGATTATCGGGTGCGAAGAGTTTTATGCATCCTGGATGCTTGCAGTGGATACTGGCAGCTCCTGGTGGATGATGAAAGCTCAGAGCTCTTAACATTTAATACCCCATGGGGACGATACCGATTTACAAGGCTCCCTTTTGGCATCTCTTCTGCCCCTGAAATCTACCAAAGAGAGATGGACAAACTCTTTGAAGGGGTTCCTGTGGAGATCATAGTGGATAATTTCTTGATACATGGTAAAGATGAAATCGACACTGATCAGAAATTGAGGAGAGTACTGGCTAGAAGCAGAAAAGTAGGATTGAAGTTCAATCCAAAGAAAGTGAAACTTCGTGTTCCTGAAGTAAGCTATGTGTTCTCGGCCGAAGAATTGAAACCTCACCCTGATAAAATCTGCCCCATCCTTCTGACAAAGAAGGTGTACTTCGAATACTACGAACTGTCAATTACCAAAACAAGTTCATTAGACACAAAGCCGATCTACAAGAGCCAATTTCACAGCCTACCCAAAAAGATGTAGCATATGTGTGGGAGAAACCACAGCAAGAGGCTTTTGATAAGCTCAAGTCTGTCATCACTAGTGCACCAGTGTTAGCATACTTTAATAACAGCAAAGAGACGGTGCTAAGTGTTGATGCCAGCAGCACAGACCTTTGTGCAGTGATCATGCAGGAGGGCAAACCAGTTGCCTTCGATCGAAGATATTGACTCCCTCAGAGAAGATGTATGCGAATATTGAAAGAGAGCTGTTGGCGATTGCATGGGGAGCGCAAAAGTTTCACACATGTGTATGGGTGCAGAGTTTTTGTTGAGACAGACCACAAACCATTGGAGTCAATCTTTCGGAAACCACTGAATGAGGCCCCTCCCAGGCTACAGAGGATGTTGCTAACAAACTCACCAAGTATGACCTTGTGGTGCGTTATGTTCCCGGAAAACAGCAGGTCATTTGAGACTGCCTTAGCAGAGCACCTCTACGTAAAACTAAACCATTCAGTGAACCCGAAGATGTCATAGGAATTAATCTTGTTGAGGAACTTGGACTAGAAAGTAGTACCCTGAAGAGATTCAAGAACAGCTCAAGTACTGATGAGACATCCAGAGTGGTTATGGAATACGTTTTGAAAGGATGGCCCTCTGAGAAGAACAAGTTGATGAGCTTGCCCGGGAATATTGGAATTTCAGAGAAGAACTGAGTGTTGAGGATGGCATGTTGTTTAAATCAGACAGAATTGTACTGCCAAGACCATTGAGAGCTGAAGTGTTAGATGAAATTCATGGCGCTTACATGGGAAAGAGCAAGAGCCTTTCCTTTGGAAGGGATTACGTTTTCTGACCTTCTGACTTAAATAAAGTTCCTTTCCTTTCCTTTTTCCTTTCCATTCCTGCACAAATCAAAGACAAATTCAGTTCCTGTGCCGTGTGTAATGCATTCCACAACCAACAACAGAAAGAGACATTACATCCTCCTGACATTCCAAGATTACCTTGGACTGACCTGTTTGAATTTGGTGGCCAAACGTACCTGTTAGTTACTGACTTCTATTCAAAGTACTTAGAAATAGAACTGCTTCACCAGAACACTGCCACTTGTGTTATCACCAATTTGAAGAAAATATTTGTCAGTGACAACGGACCGCAGTATAGCAACACCAGACTTTTGTTAAGCAGAAACCATGAGTTCAAGAAAATCGCTGATGAGTGAGGATTTTCCCGTACAACCAGCTCACCAGAGTATCCTCAATCAAATGGCGCAGCAGAAAGAGCAGTACAGACCGTAAAACGCATCCTTAAGAAGGCTGCTGCAGAGAACAAAGACCCATTTGAGGGACTGCTAAAGTATCGCAACACCCCATTCGAAGATATTGGTGTGACATCATCGACAGCATAATGCCAAGTCTAATTATGACAAGCAGAGTAGAGATTTGCCTCCACTGGTTAGGGACAGGGTGTGGTTTCGTCCAAATGGTGAGAAGGAATTGCGCAAAGCAGAAGTAATGCCAAGATCATA
>NC_090891.1:50569677-50577177 GCF_036669925.1 Montipora capricornis
ACGATCTGAATATTTCGCAGAATTTTGCATCAAGGGCAATCCAACTTGACGGCAAATTTCGCTCAAAACAACAACAAAGCAATCTTTCCGTTTCGAGGGTTTGAAAAGGTTCTCAGATGAAGAGTGGCTTGGCTTATGGAGATTACCGAACTGTATTGTTGTTTGCAGTCTCCTCGGACATTACCGATTGGTGTATGACAACTCCATAGCTCCATGTGCTTGTGTTGTTGTTTTTGTCAGGAAATGAGACTTCGGTTTTGTGAAAAACTAATTTTGATTGGTTACCCACTGATTTCCGGAACTTCAGTGAAACGCAACTAATTAGGGGATGGTTCGCCCCAAGCTCTCCCCTATCCTTTCTCTTTCCTATCACTCACCCCCTTGGTAGAACTCTAATTCTCCCTCCAGTCTTCCACTGCATGAAAAATTCAAGATGGCGGGTGAACTTTTTACAATGTCAGCGCTCGCTCGAAGAAATCTCGCCTGCTCTGCAGGCTAAGGTTGCTGAAGAAGAGGCTGGCGAAGGATCTGGAGCTACACCAGAAGTATTCTTTATTTATGGATGACTTGTTTGACCAAGGTCATGCACGGAGGGTTCCTGAAAATTAGTGTGATGGTTCGCCCGCATGGTACTTACCTCGTCATCCTGTCACAACCACAAAAACCCGAGAAAGTCAAGGTGGTCTTTGCCTGTGCCACAAAGTTCCAGAATGTCTCGCTCAATCAACAGCTATTGCAAGGACCTGATTTAACCAACTCACTCACCGGAGTTCTGACAAGATTTAGAGAGCAGTCGATAGCCATTATGGCTAGCATTGAGAATATGTTTTAACAAGTACGAGTACCAACCGAGGACAGCAAGTATCTCCCTTTCCTGTGGTGGTCGGGTGGTGACATGGACAAAGAACCAGAAGAACTTCAGATGCTAGTTCACCTTTACGGAGGTGTGTCATCCCCTAGTTGTGCCAATTATGCATTGAAGAAAACAGCTGATGAGAATGCAGAAAATTTCGACAAAGAAACCATTCAAACAGTGAAACGAAAATTCTATGTTGAGGATTGCTTGAAGTCTGTAGAAGATGACGAACAAGCAAGTCGGCTGGTCAATCAGCTACGTCACTTGCTAGCCCAAAGGAGGTTTCCGCTTAACAAAATGGATTTCGAATGGCTATGATGTCATCCAGTCAGTCCCGGCGTCTGAGAGAGCCGGATCTGTCAGAGAGCTTGATCTTGAGAACTTGCCTATTGAGCCTTCCCTCAGCATTCAGTGGGATGTCCAGTCAGATCGATTCTGTGCCAAGATTGTTGTGAAGGACCGACCCCCAAGGAGGAGGGGTATTCTCTCTGTCATAAGCTCAATTTATGACCCTCTAGGGTTCATTGCCCCTTTGATTCTGCCTGTGAAAGCAATCTGCGTGATCTGTGCCGGAAAGGATTAGATTGGGATTACAGAACTCCACATGAAGATTTAGTGCGTTGGCGAGATTGGTTGAAGGAACTTCGGAAACTTGAACAGTTCACCGTTGAACATTGTTTAAAACCCAAGAACTTTGGCCGTATAGTGTCTGGCCAACTTCACCATTTCTCAGGGGAAGGATATGGTGCTGTTTCATACCTTTTGAGTCGTCAATGAAGCTTAAGATGGCCATTGTGCCTTTTCGATAGGGAAGTCAAGGTAAACACCCCAAGTTAGATTGAACAGGATGATGCAGCATGAGTCGGGTGTTGAAGTGGATGAAGAGTTCTTCTGGACCGACAGTACATGTGTGTTGAGCTATATTGTAAACAGGGACAAGAAATTCCAAACGTTTGTTGTAAACAGAATTACAACAATCCATGATGAAACACGACCAGACCAGTGGTACTATGTTGACACAGGTTCTAACCCTGCTGATGATGCGTCTAGGGGACTTTCCGCTGAAGAGCTTTTCCACAAAAACCGCTGGACCAATGGTCCTTCCTTTCTCTGGGAAGCAGAGGACAGCTGGCCTAGGCAACCCGACATTCCTGTGGAAATAAAGGAAGATGATCCCGAGGTAAAGAAGGAAAGGAAAGCTTTCTCAGTAGCGTCTACAGTTGAACCTGACTTGTTGAACCGAATGATTCAGTCCTGCTCCTCATGGTATAGGCTTAAGAAGTTGATGGTGTGGTGGTGATGACACCAAGCTAAACGGACACGGCTCTGAGCTCTCTCCAAGAAATTTTTAAGAAAATGATCCAAATGTCGGCCAGATTGACAATGTCTAAAGCAAAGCAGCGAACCAAAATGCCAGATACTGAAGCAAAGTTAGACGAAGTACATGCAAAGATGGACGACTTGCTCGCCCCTAAAGATGAACAAGAGTCGAAGTTGAACGCCATACCGCTCAAGTTAGACAGTTTGGAAAAAAGTCAATAGAAAACTGCTCAAGATCTCAGCGAATTGAAAGATAGTTATAAACGTTTAGACCTCGATGTGACTGAGATTAAAAGCGCTGTTGCAGAAAAGGCGAACCTCAAAGAAATAGACACGCTCAACAAAAAGATTGATGACTTGGAGAACAGGTCCAAGAGGAACAACATAGTTTTATGGGGCTTAAAGAAAGGCGCCGAAAAAGATTGCAGCTCTGTAGAAGAATTCTTAAGGGAAGAACTTTTCAGTAAACACATGGGCCTTGAAAATATTGAAGTTATGCGAGCGCACCGTACGAGGATCAACCAAGTGGCTGCGAGCCCTAGCACTCTGCAGCCAAGGCCTATCCACCTTTACCTTCTTAGATATCTTGACATCTAAGGCTGCAACGAACACCCTGAAAGATAACCCTTTCTGCGACAGTCAGATATTCATATCCGACGACGTGTCAAAATCAATTCGGACTGAAAGAGCTAAACTACGAAAAGACCATTTGAAGCAACTTAAAGAAAGAGAAGGAATCCAGTTTGCTTTCATCCCATGGTCAATTCCCGTGCAGATATTGTACAAAGAATTCAATTCTGAAGGTCTCAAGTCCTTTAAAATCAGAACTGAATAGTCCTTATGTACTACGTAATTATGGCTACATAAACTGCATGATTTATTTTCTGTTTACAATTCTCGTGCCGGAAAACCGCCTGTCTTTTTTAATAGCATAGTATAATACATTTATGTGCCATGGAGATCTCGGCGAAAGTGTGCAGCAACCAAGATGGTAAGTACACTTTCGTTTGTTTGAATATTTTGTGTGTTGTAGGCTCCGTTTGGAGCTCAGAAGATGGCCGACCTTCCTGCTGACAGAGCCACACCTGATAAATCCCCATTCAGTTTTGTGGGCGTTGATTGTTTTGGTCCGTTTTGGGTCAAGATAGCCAGAAGACAAGTTAAGCGATATGGAGTCTTGTTTACGTGTTTGGCTACCAGAGCCATATACCTGGAAATCGCCTAGAGTATGGACACTGATTCGTTTGTTAAGTCCATGCGCCGCTTCATTGCAAGGCGAGGTATCCCCAAAGTACTGAGGTCTGACAACGGTTCAAATTTCGTTGGCACAAACATGGAGCTCTGAGAAGCTATTTCTGCATGGAATTAGAGTCAGACCTATGAGTTCTGCTTGCAAAGGAATAACCAGTTGGCTTTTTAATCCACCGCCGGGATCCCATTTTGGTGGAGTATGAGACGGATGTATTAGAACAGTAAGAAAGATTCTCGTTGCTCTCATGAAGGGTTAACTACCCTAATGTGTGAAGTAGAGTCCATAACCAAACCGTCGGATGACGCATCGGATTCTGAAGCCCTTACACCGAATCATTTACTGTTGCTGCAGTCAGGCCCGAAACTTCCTCCTGTCGTGTTCAGAAAAGAGGATGGCATCAGGTTCAGTATTTACCCGATGCAATTTGGCGGAGATGGATTAGAGAGTACTTGCCACAGTTGCAAGAGAGGCAGAAATGGGCTTATTCATCAAGGAACTTTGCCGTTGACGACATAGTACTTGTGGTCGACGATAGGGTACCAAGATCTTCTTGGCCTCTTGGTCGGATTACCAGTGTACGCAAGAACAGCACGGATGAGCATGTGAGAAGTGTAACAGTGAAGAGCAGAACCTCGCTGTACGATCGCCCTGTCGATAAGGTTGTTCTCCTGGAGTCAGTGGAGATGTCAGAGGGCATGAAGCATTTCTGAACATTGTATTCTTTCGGAGAACTGTTAGATATATAGATATATCATTTCTGGAAGAGAATTACCTCATTTTATATTGCTGTAATATCATGGTATGGACCATGTGCTCGCTCGTAATTCAACAGGTCAAAGTTCCAGTTTAGATGTTTTGTTTTTACCTGGCCAATTCCTTTCACGTTTTTCCTACGAACATGCAAAGCTTGTGAGTATGTTGTCGCTGTGGTATTTTCATTTTGCATCGTTTTATTTACGCTTCGTTTTTTTTTGTTTTTTTTTTGATAGTCAAACCACATCTTTGTAAACAAGTTGAATCTTTGGTTCACATCTCCATGAATTAAAAGTTGTTTTGAGCATTCAAGTCTACAGAGAAAATGTCGTTTATACCTTTCCACGTTTCTTTGGAGTTGTTAATGTTTTCCTTAAAGTAATGTTCATAATTTTTCTTGCTTAGACGTGTTTTAAACTGACTATTTTGTTTCAGTATAATTTGTAGTTTTCCCAATCTGCATTAAAAAAATAGAGGATATTACATGGCCGCGCGGGGATACGAATTTTATCTTCGAGTGCTGAAAGTATCTCTCACGAGTGAGCGAAGCGAACGAGTGAGGGATTTTTTCAGCACGAGAAGATAAAATTCGTATCCCCAAGCGGCCATGTAATGTTCTGTTTATTATATAGATATTGATGAAATGTCTAGATTCAAAACAACTTGTTTTATTCATTTTCGAAATGATGAAAAAGTGTTCACCAACCACTAAAACACGCGTGTTGTGTAACATGAAACAAGATATGAAAGTTATGAAAAACAAATCATGATAATGTAAAATTTGCAATAAAAATGTTAATGTAGTGGAGAAGAATTACATTAAAGCACAAAAGTATCGTACAATGAAGAGGAAGCTCGCGTTTTATTGGCTAATCGTGTTCGTTACCATGACGACAGCTATATCCTCACATGTGAAAGATAAAAATGATACGTTCACTGTGCACGGTGAAGATATGATTTTTAAGTAAAAGGAGAAATCCTGGTATTTCATCAGTATCTATATAATAATAAGGTATTTTTATTCGTATGAAAGTTCTGATTCCCCTGGTAATTCATGGTTTCGACAGTATTTTTTCCCTGCGATTGGAAGGAATTTTCATCAGGGCGTTCTTGCTAATCAAGGAATTTATTTTTTTCCAAAAAGTTGTGAAGGACTTGTTAACTGTATCCAGTTCTCCAACATCATGATGTACGCGGATGACACAGCCATCTATCTGCCGTCCACATCCACCTCGGACATTGAACTTAAGTTGAACCTTGATCTAGCTAATTTATCACAGTGGCTTCACTACAATAAACTTGTTCTCAACATGAAGACGGAATTCATGACGTTCGGCACCCACTGACTTGCGAGACAAAAGTGTGATGAGACTGATATAAGCCTAAATGGACAGTCCATTAAGAACTTAGGTGTAGTTCTTGATGACACCCTTTCCTTCAATTACAATTTGGACTATGTGAGGATGAAGATATCTAAGATACTCGGAATGTTCACTAGCATAAGACCTTCACTTACGCTAAAAGCTGCAAATAGACTCTATAAAGCCATGGTCCTCCCGGTTCTAGATTATTGTGATGAGGTGTGGCAAGAATACGGACAAGGAAACAGTGACAAGATGAAACGACTACAAAGACGAGCAGCGAGGATCGTCTTCTTCAAAGCTGCCTCAAAACTATCGACTGATCAAATTATGATGAAACTGGGCTTGGAACCTCTCTATTATAGAAAACGGACACTCATTTTAAGATTTGTTAATAAGTGCATTGCAAATAGAGCTCCTAGATACCGTTTTAATTATTTTAAAGTAAGAAACTGTTGACATTCACCACCACAAAACATAATTCTTAGAATCTATAACTGTTCCAACCTTCCTTCATATTATTATTCATAATTTTAATCTTTTTTAAATCTTTTTTTCTTACAGGACCTGCATTGATAGCAGTTTTTCTCTTAAAACTGATGCAGCAATCCTGTACAACTATGTTTAAATTATTATGGACATTTTTATTTAAGTTGTTTGATGACTTACATCCTATAACTTTGCGGGGTATCACCCTAGGCTAAGTTAATGTTAAAAGTGTCAGCCTTCTTATAGCCTTTTCGTGCATGTAACGTTCTAACAATATATCAAGTTCTTTTTCTGTTGTCCTTTCTTACAATAAATTTCTAATAACGATATAATCGTTTATAATTTCCACATTCTGTGATAGGATCCACTTTTCGCTCTTCTGCAATAAATATCTGGTTTCTTTCTCACTCGCAATCTTTGAGTTTATTTTGTTGTTTGTCTGTGTTTCTTATTCTTCTTCTTCTTCTTCTTCTTCTTATTATTATTATTATGAAATCATCATCGGAGATGATTGGAGATGAGAGTATTCGATTTCTTGCAACTGCGAGACAAACATGTTAGCATCGAAAATGGTGTCATAGTGCACAGTTACCATACAAGCAATGTAGTCTATTTAATCATTAAAGCACTGGACTTACATCAATGACTGTAAGTGTAAAAGGCACTGGCTACTAAATAATAATAATAATAACCCTGGGAGGAATGGTGCAGACACAAACCCTTCGCTCAGGTGTCAATCCACAACAATTTTCATTGATTTGTGCAAGTCTCGAGCCTTTTTGCGAAAATTTAAGTTAAAATATTGGGTGTACCGGAATGTGCGAGCCAAGAGTCTGCTTTGCAAACTAGTAATCTGTGTGTTCAACAAAATGGGTGCTGAAGTTACATTAACTGATATTGACATTGCCCATCGTGTCAGGCCGAGGACCCCTTCCAACCGGCCAAAGCCGATCATCTGCAAATTCACCAGGCAGTTAGCCTGTGAAGAAGTGATAAAACGAAGGACCGCAATTTCACTTGTTCAACCTCGTGAAATTGGTCTATCAGATGATGTGATATTAACCAATGCGAAAATTGTTGACCATCTGATGCCTTCTGCCCAAGAATTATTTGCAACTTCTAAATCTTTCAAGGAACAACATCAGTTCAGCTACTGCTCGACGAAGAATGGATTCGTTTATCTAAGGAGATCAGATAGTAGCCACCCAATAATGATCAAGAACATCGCAGACCTTCATACTCAGGCTCAAGACGATTTAGAGTAGGATCCCAAAATGTAAGTTAATTTAACTGATGTATCTATTTATTTACTATGAATTCGGCCAGTGTTTATTTCGTGAACTTCCATATAATAGTATTGAATTCATAGAGGTTCATGGTCAATTTAACAACAGTTTAAATAACAATGTAACCAAAAAAAACAGCTCCAATGCCTGAAGAGTCTGCATGATCTTGATGTATTCAGTCTA
>NC_090891.1:50582177-50589677 GCF_036669925.1 Montipora capricornis
TAACAGTGGTTCTCAACGGTTACAATTGCTGCTTAAATTCGTGGCGGAGCTGGCATCCACATTAAAGAAATACAACTGGCAAATTGAGGAAGCGCGACTAAATTTTTATCATTCTTGATGCAAATTTCCTGACTGAAATGAAACACCTTCTTGTTTCTTCAATTTTAAAAATAATTTATCTACATCATCAAGGGCTTATCATTTGTTGCTGTAACCACCTAACACAACGCAATTAATAACTCCAACAAAAGGATCCCAAACGAACGGAAACCACCATAAAAACTACGAATTGTAGGTTTTAAGAACCAATTCAAGCGAACAATTCTGGCTAGGTTAGCTCATTAGAGTTTATACTCGCATTGTCCACCTTCCATATGTACAGATCGTAAAATCCATTTGAGTAAATGAGCCGGCAAATCTTTCCATGAAAGGTTCACAATGTTCTAATCAGCAGTTTTATGTGGAATGCTGAAGCACAGGTGATTTCCCTTGTGATAATAATCTTCAGTTCCCACACCAAAAGAGAACAATGAGTTAGTAATCCCAATGGCGATCATGTAACAGATGGCTTAAGGATCTGACTTTATCTGGTGTTTCAGGTAATGCAATACTTAAATCTTTTGTTCCTTTTTGCATAAATTTATTAACCGTTCCCGACCAAATTGTTAAGCAGATGATACAAAAGGACAGCTATTACTCACAGAAGACAACTGACCTTGCACTGGCTTTATTCTCAAGAATAAAATTTCATTCCAGTAGCCTAGCCAGTCCGGTTACTGGGCTCATAGGTAGGGAATCATAATGCACTAAAAAAGAAGCTCCGCGGAATGATGAAGAACAGGTGGTATTCCCTTCTGATAAGAACCTTCAGCACCAATGCTAAAAAGAGATCAATGAGTTTGCAATCTCAACGGCGTAGATCATGTAATGCTCAGGTAGTGTCTTGAGCTCAGGGTACAGAGTGCTGAAATATTTTGGCCCTTTTTGCAATAATTTATTTGTAGTTACCTGCCTTGAAAGTTAGCCTTATCACAAAGAAAGCAAGTCTTGAATGACTTGCTGACAACTCGAATATCATGTTTTTAAATGGACCACACCCTCTGATTTCTCTAATTATACAGTCCTCCCTTATATTAATGGAATTTCTCAGCCTTTAACTAGACTTCTTAAAAAACATGATATTCGAGTTGTCAGCAAGCCATTCAAGACTTTAAAACAGGAGTTTCCCTCTCCTAAGTCCCGACCTCCAACCAATCTTCAAGCAAGCGTGGTTTACGTGCCGACTGCCCATGGAGCTATGTAGCCGAGACTCGGAGATCCTTTGAAACTAGAAAAAAGAACACATGAGGAATGTGAAGTCTTACGCAAGAGGCTCCAACATCGCTAAACACGCTTAGTCTTCAAATCACTCTATTGACTTTGAAAATTCCCAAGTGATTGACAAGGGTTCTTCTCGTACCTGCAAGACACTAGAATCATGGCACACCGCTTCCATAGCTCATGCAGATAACAATTCAAGGCTGCTCCCTAATCAATTCTCTATTCTTCTAAAAAGGAACCCCCCTTTAACATATTCTTTTTATAATCTCACCTATTTTTGTATATATTGGAGTTATCATTTTTTCCATTCATATCCATTGAAGGCTGCAGCCTGACAGCCGAAAGCTCGAAAGTTCTCAACTATATAAAGCCAGTGAACGTTTTTCCAATTTTTAGTATGTTTTACCCTGGCTATGGTTCCTCTATTTTTAATTGTTAGACAAGTTGCATCGCCTTAAAGCAAGGCTATTGGAAACATGCTGGCTTGTGGATCTGACTTTACTTGGTGTTCGTTTTAAACAAGTCTGGTTTGGCGGGGAGTGGAGTGCTTAATCCTTCTTTTCCCATAAATTTGTTTGTAGTTACCAAACAAATCATTAAGTTGTTGCAAAAGACTGACCAGGGACGGATTATGGAAATTCTGAAAACAAGTAACCGGGAACATTGTGCTAGAGCATGTCACCCAAACCCCACCCCAACAAACATTCACATACTGCTTCCAGCATTCTGGCAGAATTTGTCACCAAAACGTGAATTTCTGAAGACAAAATTGGAGAGGAATCATTGAAGCGATTTCAGAAATACCGCCCACAACATGGTTATTTGCAGAAAAGTTCACAAAGTAAACAAGAAAAAAAGGGGGAACACTGCAGCCAGCCTTCCCCCTTAATCTGCCCATGCTGACCTTACACTGCCTATCTTTTGAGCCATAAAATTTATCCTTATCACAAGAAAACAAGTCGAATAAGTTGCCCTACAATTTTAGATCACGTAACTCATGACTTGTGGATCTGACTTTAATTGGGATTAGTCCTAATCCCTGCCCAAAAATGTAAAGGAATTTTAAGCATTCACATTTTTCTTCTCTCCTTAACTCTGTGAAAGACCTTGAACTAACCCTCTGTGGGGAACTTCTTCTCCAGGAACCTTTCAAGCCTCCCAAAGAAAGGAAAGAAAGGCATGACGCATGGGGGCAGATAGCCCTTAATCATAACAGTCTTGCAAGCCCCATATTCAAAGTGTCTAAGAGATCAGTAAGAGACAGACTAAGTAGAAGGAGAAAATAAGAGAAGAAGAAAGAGCATCAGGCATAGACTGTGAGGAGACCCAGATAGATGCCGCAGTTGAAGAGATTCTGGACAAAGAAAAGGCAGCTGACATAGAAAGGAATGAGCAATCTGGCACTCTCACCAAAAAACACCAGAGTGAGAAGGCAAGTGCTGAAGAGGTTAGGCGCCAAACTATGGAACCTCTAGGCAAAACCTAAAAAAGAAATGCAGATTCAGAAGAAAAACCAGCGAAAGAATGAAGAGAAGAAGTAAGGATGCTGTTGAATACCTCAAGGAGAAGTTTGAGTTAGAAAGTAAACTTAGGAAGGATGAAATGGAGTTCAAGAAAAGTGAACAGCAGATGTTGATGGATCAGAAGAGTCAATTAGAAATGACGAAGATGGTACAACAACAGAATCAGTCATTAATTGCTTTATTGGAAAAAGCTACATTCACAAAGTGACTATCACAAGTCTCCTCAAGATTTTGGAAACTTATTTTAAAACAGGTTGCACTTAAGGGGAGTATTAGTCTTAGAAGCCCCTTCTTTTGGAAACCCAATGTTAAGCATTAATTTACTTAAACTTTGTTGAACTATGTTGAAAGTTTAGTTAACAAATATTTTACACTGTTTTTCAACATGAGTTTGTGATGCAGGAAACTTGTTTCTTTATTTCAGAGCAAAAATCATACTTTACTAGTTTACTTCTGGGACGTATTTTTTCTCCTCACATTTACAGCCTCAAACCTGGTTCACACTTGCAACTTAGTGAGATAATGACTTGAAGAGGAGATTGGTTTCTTGCCTTACGTCCATGCTGTTGTGTTTGCATTTTTTTCTAGATAGTGTGAATCTGGCATTAGTGTAACAGTGTACAAAAGGCATGTTGCATGTTATACATAATGCAGAGGCCCCATGTTACAAAGTTACTAAAATAAAAGTTATTGAAAAAAGGTTATTAAAAAAAGATGTCCCAGCTGAAAAAAACTCGATGTCTGATGTCCATAGAGACATGTGAGGGCATTTCTAAGTAGCTGACCACACACATTTTACGCACACTACTGAGACCACTTTTTAATTTTTTTTTTAAGTCTGAAAACTTCAAGTAGTTAGTGACATCATTGAATAGCCACTCTACTGATTCTCTGACACTGCTCATCGACTGGTTGAAATCCATCATTGAGAGGTCAAGGCTCTATTCCTGAAAGGGGCTTGAAGGTGTACACTTAAAGGGTATGCTGGATCACCATAAATGCAGTATGGATTCCCCAAAGGAGAGTTAGCAAACGCTTGAAGGTCATTAAGGAGTTTTGAGTCGGCCAGCATGCCTGCATCATGCCTCCTTCCTTCTGAAAAATAGAAAAATATTCAAAACAAATAATTGTTATATCAATGTCTTACCTATGGGGCCATGTAGATGGCCTATCAGACCATTGGGGAGGTGGACACACTGAAACGTTAAAGCATGTACTCTCTTGTGGCCGTTATAGACTGCTCTCTGATGCTCTGCAGGTCTGCAAATTGGACGAACTGTTCCGTCAACAAATCCAAAACAATTGTCCAAGGCAGAACCCTGGGCAGCAATAGTGTCACTATACAGTTGCAGCAAAGGCTGAGAGAGAACTTGGTGATTCCACTGAGTGAGTCTGTGGTCGTGAGCATCATGTATGTAGTCAAGCACTTGGTTGCTACCCATGCTTAACATTGGAACTGGCCGAACAAATCGTGGAATGATATCACTGAATCTGCAGGGGTAAGACAATCTCACAACCATACAAAGCGCTTCCATTCCACTTGATATGTTTCTTTGGTAACACGTAAGGCTCTCTGGTGTTTTAAGGACTTTGGCAAGAAGTGGAAGGTCGTGCTTCCTAAATCTAAATTCTACCAAACATTCTGCATCGTTTATATCGTCCAGAGAAAACCGTCGAAAATTCCCATAGCAAAAATCAGGATTTTTGGCGAGTATTCCTCATACAACAACTGTTCTTCATCATCTAAAATGCCTTGAGCGTGACTAAAGACAAAACGTTCTTGAAGATCATGAAACCATCTCGACGAAAAAATGATTTACTGTGCTGTCTTTTTGTTTATGTTCAAGGTCCCTATTAACTGGAGCCCTGCAGTTCAATACCACCCAATTCAGTGCCGTGTTTTTTTCGGGTAACACGCACCACAGCCAACCCAGTGTACACTTCATGGAGAGTCTAGTAACAAATAGCAGCCTTTACCAAGACACTGGTTGAGACATAAATAATGTTTCAAATAACCCCAGTGTCATGTAATTATCTAGACCACCCACTGACAAAATCCTGTGCAAAGATCATCACATCATTTTTACGATTCTTGATTGGTAAACTGGTTAGGCGGATCAGTTTTGTTCAAGGACCGATTTACCAAAACTGATTTAGCAAAACAGGGTTTCCTCAGAAACAAAGTCGGTAACCCTCACTACTTTTTAATAAGAAAAGAAACGGAATTTAGTGAAAACAAATGTAATTAATGAAGTACATTCTTATGTTTAATCTCAGCTAAATGGAGGTGGTTTCCTTGTAATTGAAAACTTGGCATGATACCTCTTTACGCCATCCTACATGAATGGAATGAATATTGCAGTGGGTGACCAGCTACTGGACGAATGCCTAATGCTGTTCTGCAATGAACTTGAGAAGTTCCTGCGCTGCATTTTGACTGGAGATCGTTCATTTAATATGTCAAAAACAAGTGCAAGTGTTTTATCAAAGGTTTCAAACACAGAGATACAGATGAAAGCATGACACCATTGGCAGAGTGCTTTTATCGTTTCGTAAATTAATGCATTCCTGCGGGAATGGTAAATAGATAATGCATTCCCTACCATTTTTGACAAGTCTCTCCCTGTATTTTGGAAGCCATTTGTCACCTGTTAGCAGTATTTTATTGCATTTGATGGTTATAGCAGAGAAGAAAGGAAGATCGAGTCGTTTTCGTCCGACTAGAAGTGCATCTCAGCATGGATAGTAAAGAGACTGGACTGCAAACTAACATGGTGGAAATTCGCGACGTCATTGCCACAAGCTAAGTCTTGTTTTTGCAGCAACTTTGTTTACTGCACAGTAAGTGACCAAACTATGGATAGTGAAGATTTTTTTTGAAGAGTGGGATGAAGATGATTTGGCAGAGCTTTTAGAAGACAACGAGAGGGCGGTGAATACGGTAGAGGCAAAAACAGTGAAGACGAAGATGAAAGCGAGATTGAAAAAACACAAAAACTCATGCAATGGCAAGGAACCTACCAAAAAATGCAAAGCCAAATTGTCTGAACACCAGAAGAAAACCAGAAAAGTGCTTTCTTCCCTCGGTTTTATTGATTTCTTTACATCTGAGTGCGTGCCGAGTTTAATATCATTTCTCAGCAAGATATCCGCGACAAGCATTGAAACGACCAGAATACGAGGTGCCCGGTTCGCACATGCACAACAACAAGCTGAGAAACTTAAAACAGAATTGAAGAAAGGAGACGAGAACGTCAAGTCATTTTTTCGCTACCTTGGTGTGACCATTTGGACGATAGTCTTCCCTCCGGATGATCTTGTCAGCTTGTCACCCAAACAATGATATATCGCTCACCATCTAAATGAATTTCGAGAAGCGCCAAAACTGACATTAAAGTGGTCTGAACTGTGCTGTGTTGCATGCCTCAACTCTTCTGATAGTCTTTTGCTACAACTGATGATAACTGAGTTTTTGGGGACATCTCTTCTTTCCGACATAAATCTGTAGGCTGTGCAATGAAGGTTAGAGAGGAATATGACAGAGAGACTTCAAGCAAACCATTCCTTACTCTGCTTCAGTAGGACCTAGTAGCCTTCTGGGTACGTCTGCAGGAAAACGAGAGATCGTTTCCAACAGTATAGCAGTGAAAGGTTCTCCAGAATAATGACCGCATTAAATCAGGAGTTATCAGCTGTAAAAACACAAGCACCTGCAATGTCGTACCCCAACTTAATGACACTGTCTTTGACCAGAGGCAGCCTAACCCAAGTGGATCACGCAACATATAATTTCTTTTGTTGTCTTGAAGTTTCAGTTCGTCCTTTTTTAAACTTATCAAGTTTTCATTGCAGCACTCGACAGTCAGACAGTAACCTTCTCGATCCATTTATAAACAATTCTTCTTTACTGAAACCAACCTGACCTTTTTCATCAACCCTTCCATCTGAAGACAGCTATTTACTTTTAAAACTCTTCGTAAACCTGTACTTTTGGGTGAGGAAGTGGTCGTACCTAAAAAGCTACAAGGAGCAAAGAACGCTGAAAATAAGAAAATGCAGCTCTGTGCAAAGTTCTGCTCAATTACACGGAAAGGCCAGTATCAGAAAAGCTCTGATGTCCTCCAGCACCATTAATATCAATGAATAATTCTCCAGCACCATTAACAATAAGTAATCGATTATTCTCTACAGCAAAAATACAGCTGCAAGGTACCAGTTTTTAATTTAATGTTTAACCAGAAAGAAATCTGTGACACCTATAAAACAACTTCAACCTTATAAATAAAGATCATTGCGGACACAAGCGAAAAGTATTCAGACCCCCGAGGAAACAACATTTAAGATCTAAGCCAAGCAATGTTGTCATTTCTCTGTACAAACTTACATTTTGGCTATGGACTCAGTCAATGCAAAGACAGTTCCTATCACTTCCTCGTTTGTCGAAGGCAAGGTGCAATTTCATATATACAGTAGTTGCTATTTGTGGTGTTACATTTTACAGTAAGGATGCACTTGGGAATGCAAAAAAAAACAAATTAGCAGCACAACTGTTGTTGCTTATTTTTCCTGAAGAAACATTTGCATCCCCCTTTCAGCCAAAAATAGTTAAACTTTGATTTGACTTTTTTATTGTGCTATCCTCCGTTAATACATTTGT
>NC_090891.1:50594677-50597177 GCF_036669925.1 Montipora capricornis
GTACAACCGAGGCACAAAGAACCTGCCCCCCCCCTTGCTGGTTGGAGATACTGTCCAAATGAAGCTTCCAGGTGAACAAAAATGGAGTCTTGGGGTCTGCACTCGTTCTCTCGGCAGGTGCTCTTATGAAATTGAAGTTGAAGGCCGAACCTATCGCAGAAAATCGATGTCAACTGCGCTCTACTCCAGAACAACCGCCCAGGAACAGTGCTCAGGAAGTGATTCCGGAGCCAGCACAGGAGGAAAGTAGCTCCCTCCCCACACTGAGGCAAGAACACGAGCCAGAGCAGAGCACAAGTAAAGGAGTGCATCCAGAAAATGGAAATGTCGGAGACCCTCCTGAGTTTTGAACCAAGAGGATATGGCTGTGTAAGACGCCAACCTGTCTGGCAAGAAGATTATGATTTGTGCTAAAGGAACACTGATCTGAGCGAACGTTGATTTCACTTAAACAATCTTTGAACACTTGAGACGCTCAAGGCTTTCTAGATTGAGCACTGAAACGTTGTTTATGTTTGTTTCTACAACCTACAACGTACATGTACAATGTGCGTGTACAACGTGCGTGTACAACGTGCGTGTACAACCTAGATATACAATACAAGAAATGGCACACCACGTCGCAATGGGGAAATACTATCACAGCTAGACTAAACAACAGCACTTACAATGGAACTTTAAATAAAAGTGAAGCGAGCTAAGAGACACACGATTGTACAAGGTTGAAGGCCTGGTTACATAGCTGGAGGCGACCTGGTGTCAAGCGGTCTGGTGGATGCAAAAAGCTGCAAAATCGAGCTGCTGCTGGTTTTGTGGGTGTGAGCAAGAGCAATATACTGAGAGAGACAAACAGCAAAATAAAGTATCGCATTCATAACATCAAGTTTACCAATAAAGCTACGCCAAGACCAGTTACTGCAAAATCCGTTCAAGCTCAACATCAAGTTGATCTCATGGACTTAAGCAAAGATACTGTTGAACACGAAAGGGGAGTGTACAGATATGTTTTGAGGATAATGGATGTTTTTAGCCGGTATTCTTGGCTGCGCCCACTGGAAAAGAAAGTAAGTCATCATGTTAGCCAAGCCCTTAAAGCATTCTATGCAGAACATGGTCCAACAGATTGCCTTCAAAGCGACCGTGGATCTGAGTTTGAAGGAAAAGTTAGACCTCTTTGTAAGGCATTAAAGATAAAATTAATTAAGTAGAGGCCTTACCACCCGCAGTCTCAGGGAAAGGTAGAGAGATCGCATAAACAATTGAGAAAAAGGATTATGTACGACTTGGTATCTCCGGGGAAGAAGAGAGTTAATTGGGCAGCAAATTTCGATGACTACAATCGGATTTTGAACAACGAATGCAAGGAAAAGCTTGGCTGGAAAACTCCTTTTGAAATCCTTTATGGACGGAAATCTAATCTATTAGTGAAGGCGTCTCTGGAATGTGTAGATTCCGATGGTGATGATGTAATTACTAGCCCACCATGAAAATGAGACGTGGCTTCATATAGGAAAAATGTCAAAAAGATACGGGACAGAGCTAAGCTTTATAGAGAAAAGCTTAATGATCGGATGGTGAGACGGCACAAACGGCTCCACAACACTGAAAACTTCAAACTCAAAGACAAAGTTTTGACCTGATACAGACTGCAAAAAGATATGACGCATAAACATATTTTGCTTATACGATCACGTTTCACTGAAGGAAACCTTTCATTACGTTTACTAACAATTAATTAAATGAAATTCCAATACAAACTCCCATTTTAAATGACTCTCCCTATCACAGGCGTAGACACTTTCTCTCTATCGAGGTCATCCGCATATAAAGAGTTGTACTTCCCTAGAAAGATCTTGAAGCCAGAAGTTGATGTGAACACTTATTATTATCACAGGAAAAAAAAATGAAATTCCATCCATGTTATTTGTTAAAACCATGTTGGGAAATAAGTTAATTCCCATTCTTAGAAGGTTCCTATTATTGGGATTTTCTGCGAATGAAACTTGGTGATCAATTATCATTAATGTGAATTAAGTTTCCTGAATGTCATTTTGCCATTTTCACATTAATGGAAATCAATTTGTTGAAAAAGTAATTTGTTTTAGATTACATTTCATGGATTTTACACACAAACCATTCATGGACAAAATATCAATACCATTAATGTTATTATGGAAAATAAAATCCCATTAATGGAATTAACATTTAATTAAAACAATGATGGGTATTTGAAAACCCATACTAGGGTTCTTTCCAAAGCCATATACAGGAAATGTACCTAAACCCATTCATGTAACTACAGAATAAAAAATCCCACTCTTAGCAATGATCCGTATGAAAAACAGTAATGGTATCTGAAAACACAGGAATAGATTTTAAACACAAACCACTCCAAGTAAAGTTATCAATTCCATTAATGTTATCTCAAAATATGAAATTCCATTAATGACATCGACCTAGTTAATAAACCCTTGCCAGGGTCCTCTTTAATAACCATATT
>NC_090891.1:50602177-50609677 GCF_036669925.1 Montipora capricornis
GCATAATTGTCCAAGTTAATATGATGCATTTTAGTTTTTATTTGATGTAACGTGCATTTGATCATATTCGAATGATAATTTGCACGCTACAGGCAATAATATTAATATATTATTATAACAAAATTCAGCTACTTTCTGCCAATTTTTAAAACCCTAAAAAAAAACCAGATACTGATAATATTATCAAATTCTTTATGTGAATGTTGCAAAGTTTCATCTCGGGTTAGGTGCACTTTAAAATAATGGGAACAATTTTTGAAGGCCTGGCTACTTAACAATTGACATATTCTAGAATGGTTAATGAACTAGTTATTTAAAACTATTTGCAACTGAAAGAATACACTCTTGTTCAATGATATGTACTTAAGTAGCGGGGTACATACATGTATTCTATGTGTGTAATAAAAGTAAAACGAAAAGGAATCAACAAGTGTTGTTAAAATATTACCTTGCTAAAACTATGTTTTTCTGCCAGTGATTGTACTCCGTAGATGATGATACTGCTTTCCCATCGCAGGATTCACAAGGGCAATGTGAATGCCTGTAACTCATTTGGGTACAAATGCATGTCGAAACGTCACTCCGTGTCTATGTTCTTATTTTCTCTTTTCTTGGTCTCTTTGTTTTACGATGCCCCTCCTCCATCCTGTTATCGAAGAAAACATAAAGGTCAAGTCGGGTTAAAAAAGGTTACTGGGATGAAAATCAGTGATACAGTAAAATAGAGTAGATTTCAGCAGATATTTTCCCTCACAGTAAGTTTTTTTGGTGGGATCTGGCTTAATTTTCACGGATCAGGTGTTTGAATTAAAACCGCGGGAAAAAGCAAATTTTAGAGAAAAACTAATTAACTCTCTTGAAATTTTCATACCGCAAGGTAAACTGAATCCCATCGAACAACTTTATTCTTGTAATAAAATCTCAAATACATGTATAGTCTACTTAGCAGTGTTATAATTCCACAAACCATTACGTCTCACCTGTTATTGAAATCCTCGTGGATAAGTCTGGCGTTCGGCATGCCGTAAATAGTTCGCGATAGAGTGCATTCGCCGCTAATTTGGCTCAGGAAAACATTTTCCGTCTGACTCCTGCTCCCTTGGTCGCTTTCTTGTCTCTCCCCAAGCCTCTTCCCAGTTTGAGTCCATGACAGTGATGGCGTTAGGTTCAAATAAAAAATGCGTTCGCTCACTAAAATACGCTTACTTTTGCTTTATGGTTATGCGCTGGTCCAAACCACTTAATCAGCCTTTAAAATAACCATAAATAAGCAACACAGTATTATCTAAAGCTTCCACTTTAATTCCTCATTTGTCTCAATTTCTTATGGCTTCTCATTTGGCATGATATGAGCCCGCGAACGTTTTGGTCGCTAAGAGATACAGTATATTACAGAATACATGATATACCTACCTTCAGCTACGTCATAACTTCCCGCCTTCCATCGCGAAACCAGGCCTGACGTTTGGCGCCTTTTTTTTTGGTGCAAGTTGCTTCTTTGAAAGGCTAGTCACAGTCCTGAAGATTTTACTGTTTAACCGCGAGAAAACGATGGCCGACTCCACAGATGCTAAGCAGATGGAGAGCTGGGATGTAGGTGAAGTGTCTGAGTTTATAAAAAGACACTTCTCAGAGGAAACTGGAAGAAAATTTAAAGGTAATTCATCCGCGTGGTGTTCCTAACAGCAAAACTGACACGCAGTTGTCGCGTTAAATAATTCTGAGTTGTTTTAGGCTAGTTGAATGGTGTTTGCAAGTATTTTTTGTTGCCTTTTTTAGAGCAGAAAATGAAGGGATCGTTGCTGAGATTTTTTGCTTCAAATGCATCAATTGAACAGTTCGTAGCCTGTGGACTTGAAGATATTGGCTCCCAGCTGGAGTTTCAACGTTTGGTTAAGGAACACACTTGCCATGATGAAGTCAACCGGAGCACAGTAATATTAACATCGACTTCATCTCAGAGTTCAGACAGCTTTAAGTCGAGGTCCAGTCATGATAGTGTTAAGCCATCGAGAAATGCCCTGAGAAATATGGTTCCTTTGGACGCCAGGATTTACAAGGCTAAGTACGTAAGCTATGCTTTTATATTTTAAGCTAAGCTTCATGCAAAATCGGGTTACGTCTATTTTCAGGTTTCTCTTGCACAGTAGAAATAATTTTTACATTTGTGGCGTGTACTTGTTGAAATATTCAGTTGAGTGGGAATAAGAAGCGAAAATATATGTAGACTTGGAATATTTTCAGTTGATTTCGCGCGGTGTGATCACGTGACTTGTAGACTCCCTACATCATATACCCAGGGGTGTCTTTTTTATATTTTTCGTTCAGCAACCAGCAAACAAGTATGCACATACTTGTGCAAATTTGTAATAACATAAAAGTCAAATTCAGTAAGAAACAAGAATCAGGTAGCTAGTGAAGTTTAGTCAGTTGAATGGTGTTAATGCAAGTTTTATTGTATGAATATTAAGGCAAATATATTTTGGCATACTGTACTGAACTTCATGTTTGCACGTTTCACAGGAGACGTACTGTACAGGAAAAAGCAGTAATGTAATGGCCAGGAAATAACATTCCTGTTTTCCGAAAAAACGTGAAAGCCTTAAAAGAGCTAAATGACTTAGTTGAAGAACTGGCAGCAACCTGCACATATGAGCCTTGTGGTTTTACAAAAGAGGGAATACGGAAACATATACTTGACACGTTGAATGAAAGACGGCGAAGAATTAAAAAAGGTCATGACTACACAAAGGTACACTGGAATGACCTAGCTTTTTTTTCACTTGCCTTTTCCACCTTTTTCTTTCCACCAGAATGTACAAGGCAGTTTGGCGTCTTATTTTTGGACAGTTTAAATCATGCAGTTCATTTCAGAGCTAATTACTAGAAAGAAAAAACTATACATTGTTTTCTTAAAGGGAGATGCACGGCAGAAAAAACATGATAGCGATGATCCAAATGGAAAATGCAACAATGAGTTAACATGGTTAACCACAGAAATGGGGAATGAAGATTTACTGGTAGATAAGGACCACAAACAACATGGTAATTTAGAGGTGTCCATGCATAATAATAATGATCATCGTCATCACCATCATCATCATTATAACATACAACATTCTTTCATCATATACACCAAGATACACATCTTAGTGTATTATTCTTGAAGGTCACAATCAGTCAAAGTCTTGGAAACACTTGGTGTTAAGTCTTGTGCATGTATCATTTCTTGCCACTTCAAACTCTTACAGAGTCTAGACTTAGGTATAATATGGGACTTTTACCTTACAGATGGCAAATCAAAAGCTGATGATCAGGCAATCAGCAACCTAGAGCTCATATCAGAATCTGAAACCAGTGAAGATGGCTGTGACGGTGAAGAGCAAGGTAAACAGTGGTAATAATCCCCCTTCCCATCATGAAAAATGGCACTCATAACAAGCTCTCTTGATAGCAGGCATTAAAATCCCAGATGCAATTATCCTTCTGATAGTACATGTAGGTCCCCTGAATTGAATATAAAGCCTTGGACTACTAGAGTTTAAGCTGTTCTAGGCTGATCTCTTACATGTACATATGTTTAAAGCTGTTTCCAGTAATAACCCCTCTAAAAGTAAACAGCTTGTTATGAGAATTTTCCTCTACAGCAGTGTGTTATTATGAAAATGTAAAGCTTAAGATGCAAAGGTCACGTGTCATTATAATATAGTCCAGATTTGACCATTCCAATTTCTCTTTTGTTGTAATTAAAGAAATCTGTTTCTTTGTTGAAGGTCCCCCATTGAAAAATATTGATCTAAAGCCAAAGAGAAAGCCTAAAGTTGTTGACAATCCAACAAGCAAGGAGTCACTTGCAAACACAGAATCAGAAAGTGAAGATGATCATTTCTTTGAACAACAAGGTATTTGTTGTGTACTGGTATTAAGACAGTATCTTAATTAGCTTAATAAGGCCCACATAAGAGATTCCCTTTTTAATTCCATGTAATAAACAGAATTTTTTTGTTTGTTGCAGTTTCCTCATCAAAAAGGATTGATCCAAAACGGAAGAGCAAGAAGAAACCAAAGAGCAAGTCAACCAAAGAAATGGTTAATGCTCTCAAATGCAAAGGTAATTGAAAAGTATTGATATTACTAACTGATTAGTTTGTGATATATATAAGGGATTTTAACTTTAGATGCATTCTTTTAAACATGAGGTTGTTTTGAGCTTTGACAGGGAGGTAGTGTTTGAAATGCTTGTTTTTTAATATCTTTATAACATAAAGTGCTCCAAAATGAGTGTGGTATTCCTTCTTTTACAGTTGGTACTTCAGATGCTGTTGACAACTTGGCCTTGAGCAGAAAAGCTGCAGAAGTCATTATTTGTGTGGCCTTCAATGCAATTAATGTCAAAGAAATTTCGCGGTCTCAGCTGGCAGCAGCAACAAAGCCTTTAAAACTGAAATTGAAATCTTCGCTTTCTAAAGAGGAGTATCTTAAGCCAGTTGCTGATGGCCTCATTAAGGCTGGTTACGTAAAGTTGACTAAGGAGCTAAGTCATGACACTATAATTGTTCGTGATGATATTATCCTGTTAAAACCATTTTAGATACCTTGTGGTGTAAGAATTCTGCCAGGAATGTTTGGTGTGTTTACCAGTGAGGAAATAGATTCCCCTCCCCCTTGTTGTGGTTGACTGTAAATCCTTAATTTCATACCAAACTGAAGTTTGGAAGTTAAGGATTTTATCTTGAACATTAGTGCTTTAAACTTACCCAATGGATATAGAACTCCTCTACACACTGAAGCACTTCGGTGTCATTCATTTGGTGCCCATATCAATACTAAATCTGGTAAGCCAAATGTTGTGTTCAGAATGGGTAATATTTAGCTTTCAGTTAGTGAATGTTTAGAATTTGTGTTATATCGCATGTACAATGACTGGTTCTTGGTTAGTAAACAATTGAGTTGTCTTTATTGCTCCATTTTGTTAGCCAACATGTAGTTCAGCTTTATCCCTCCATAATTATAATTGTACGGTCACATGCTTTGATTCCCAGAATAAAGAACACATTGTTGCACGCTTCCTATACATGAGTGAGTGTCCTTGATTTGGCATCCTCTACATAGATTCAATAACAACACAAGGCATAAATTATGTTAGTCATTTTAACTATCAAACATTACATTAGTATACTTCACATTACTGTTAAAGTAATGGGAAATTACTAAGAACAAAATTTAATTCTTGTTCCTTTAGTAACAAGGTAATGATATAATTACCATAAATCAATTTGATGGTTATTCACCTTTTCCCATGGATGATTTTTGACCACCATGGATGCCATAAATGGCATCATTAATTCTTTTCCCATGGATGGTTTGTGACAGCAGTTAAATCTACTATTTCCCATTTTAAACAAGTGAGGGTTTAAATAAGAATACCATTAATGGGTTGGTGATAAAAAAAAATTATTGATAATTCACCTCTTCCCAAGAGTGGCTTTTGAGAATATTTCCACTAATAACTTGTTTGGGTTTTGAAACAATTCCATTAATGGGTTTGATAACAGAAACGTTGGTAATTATCAAACTTTTTTCCATGGATGGTTTTTGAGAGTGGTTAAACAGCTTTTTCCCATTTTTAAATCTGTTTGGATTTAACAAATACCATTAATAGGTTTATGAAGAGAACCCATTATTAGTTATTCTCATTTTTCCTTGAATGGTTTGTAAGAATGGTTAAATTATCATTTCCCATCTTTAAAACCTCTATTGGGTTTTAGGAAAACCATTAATGGTTTTTAAAAAAGAACCCATTAATGGTAATTATTCGCCATTCACATGGATGGTTTTTAAGAATGGTTAAAGTATCATTTCCCATTTTAGAAACCATTATTGGGTTTTGGATTTTTTTTCCTGTGTTATTATTGTCATTGTCGCTGTTGTTGCCGATGATGACACTTGACAACTGGGTTTACTTGTCCTCCGACCATCTATTTCAAGTTTACTACAAAGTGCGACAGCCTTTTTTATTACAAAGTGCGATGGTCTGTTATTACAAAGTGCGACAGCTTTTTTATTACAAAGTGCGACAGGTATTACAAAATGTGACAATTTTATTACAAAGTGCGACAGGTATTACAAAGTGTGACAATTGTTACAAAGTGCGACAGTATACACCCAAACATCATAATCTTTAGGGTTAGACCTATTGATAAAATCTTTCTTCACCAAATCTAAAAACCCTGAATGAAACCCCGAGTCCACATTAAAGCAATTACTATAGTCCCTTAGAGTTATTTTGTCAGGGAGAAGTAAAACACCACTGTCCTTAAGGAATTGATAAGCTTTTGGAGATGACGAATAAAGCTGAAAGCACTATCTGATTATGAGTGGATGCCATCTTCTGGATCTAGTATCTGGGCATGACAAAGCCTTCTGCTGTTGTTGAATAAAGAGAGACTTGAAGTTGTCTGGTTCCTCGTGATGACACTTTTCCACCTCCTTGAAGAGTTCTTCCACAACTTCATTGTCCTCTTTGAATAACACAATCAATTCCTACAAAGTGACAAAAACAATATCAATCTTTAAAATCATAAAATTTTTCCAGGTTTGTTCACAGTTAAGGTACACAAATTACAGATTACCCAAGCAAACCTGTATGGGTTACTATCCTACAATACAGAGGGATATGAACCTCAGTACATTATCATATCAAGCAAACCTTGCACATAACTTCCACAAATCCCTTAGATATCTAGTCCAACTTAACAATTTTGAATTTACATTAATTTACATTTCCACATAGATTTGTACTCGACCATGCTTTTTATTCTGTGGATATAAAAACAGGTTAGTCAGTGTAGTTTATAGTACATGTAGGCTTCCATAACACTTGACTTGTACATCTGCTTTGCAGCTAAAAAAAATATAAAAAATTTCCCTTTTCAATAATGAATAGATTTAACAATCGAATGTGGTTTAGCATGGTCTGTACTCTTTTTAAAAATGATACAAGTCATCACAGTGGTCAAAATGTTGATTTTTTGACCACTGTGATGGCGCAAATCGTTGTTCATAAGAGTATAGACCACACTAAACCACATTTCAATTTACTTTTACCACCATATCAACGCCAAAAAAAATGTTCTTTTCAGAGAGCGAGCTGAGGTAGGCATTGCGTGACACATTGACGCAAGCAGCGTTGTCTGGACTCCAATCGAACATGGCAAATTAGCCAATCACATTCCCAGATTTGTAGCAATTGTGGTAATAAATACATTTGGGCATTTAACTAATATTTGCTACTCACAATTTTGTTCGCCCCTGTAACTTATCTCTACTTTTTAATTATTGTTAATTGAAGCATTGAAGAATTATTGTTGTTGAAGCATTGAATAAGGGGCATTTGTACACAGGCTCCCTTACCATTTTATGCATAAATACATACTTAATTGACCACACCCCATAGGGGCTTTTCAGGGCCAATCAAACACAACGAAACGACGGAACAGA
>NC_090891.1:50617177-50619677 GCF_036669925.1 Montipora capricornis
GTGGTAGAACTAGCGTTACGCTACTAGTTTTTGCACTAAATTTTTAACCATCACGCCAAAATTGAATTTTTCGTTTCGCCTAGCGTTCAAATGGTTTGATGTATGGTTTGCTTCGTATCGTTTGAATTGTTTCGATGGTTTGTAAAACACTTGGTTTCCTTCGTTTTAATCGTTCCTCTCAAATATTTCTTTCGTACATAACCCAAAATACACGCTAAAATTCCAGTTTTGAAAATTGCAAAGCCGTGAAAAGCGCCAAAACAAAACAATTACCTCGTTCTGCTTCACTGAACAAAGTTTGGTTGCCTAGCACGTGACAAGCACGTGACAATTTTTATTCAGTACGTGACCAATTCTCTCACGCAAAGTACAAACTTTGAAAAGCTCGAAACCTTTGAAACCTTCGAAACGCTTTAAACCTTTTCTTTCCATCCTTTGAAACGATAGATGCCGCGAACCAAACGAACAATAGAAACTTTGAAACGATACAAACGATAGAAACGATGTTAAAAGTGCGATGTTTTGGATAAAAATGTAACGCGCCGGACGAAAAATTTTCCGATTCCACCAACTTTGTCTTGGTGCTGTGTGCTAACAAAGCAAAACAAATGCAAGGCAAGTATCAAAATAAACAGCAGACATAATAGACAAGCGTTTGTTTTCCGTATTATTCCAGATAAATACTTTGTAGCAAAGGAATAACAGCTAAAAGTCGGGTATTGTCGATAACGAGCGTTTGACAGCCAATACCATGCGCAAGGCCAAAAATGCTAAAACGCGAACGAGTGTTTATACACTCTTAGCTCATAAAAATCAATTGCCCTTGTTCTTTCTTTGTTCTTTCTTTGTATCATTACATGAAACAACGGTGGCACGCTGGGTCTGGGTACGAGTAAAAATGTGTCAAGCGTTTCAAACTGTTCGTTGCAATATTGTTGCGACGGCTCTTTCTTTAGTATCTTGTTCGCGTTTTCTGCTATAAAAGGACCTGCGAAGGAACTTAGATTATCATTTATGTCAGGTGACAAATATGTGAACAAAATATTTCTACTATTTTCAGGGTCTGAGAGCGCTAAACTGTCACCGAACTAAACGTTCGAATCGCGTGAACTATCGGTTCAGATGACCCCTGCAGTAGACTTTTTCGAGTTCAACCCCCCCTCCCGCCTGGATTTCCAGGGTCCTTGACCCCCCCTCCCGCGAGAATTTCCAGAGTCCCATCCGTCGGGGGGGGGGGGTGTGGATTTTTTCTGGAACAACCCAATGGGTTTGACTTCACAAAGGCAAAATTCAGTGTTCGGCTACGAAAATCTACACATTTGTCTGGCAAGCAAGGAAAAACATAAGGTATGAGAAAATTATAGGTGAAATCAAGTGTTTCAAGACATTATTATGCATGTTTCCTTTCTTGAAAAGGTCCTTTTGCCTACAAGAATTGTGTGTCATTGGCGCACATGAACTTTCGTAGTGCGTGTTGGCTGTATTTCTTTATTTAGATAAATCAAATTGTATTTAGGCCCGGCTTTCACCTCAATAAAGATAGCTCAAACGATGGCAAATTTTTTTCTGGTATATGTCCTGAAAATATTATCGTAATAGCGTCAATAGAACGAAAGATATACTTCATTCTTTGAGAGTGGTTTCTCTGGTGTCTTATTTGGGCAAAAAATGCAGCAGTGAAGGGGTATACTGTTACAATATTCACCAGTGTTGATTGGTTGATTTTCTAAGTTCAGTGCTATCGCATTACTGGAGTATGTAAGGTTCGATTAAATTAGAATAAATGTTATATTTAGCCACATGTATTTGCGTACACAACTTACTGAACGCACATCATGGTGTCAGAAGTTTAAACCACAAGATTTACGGCCATTACGCCTTCATAATTCGTACAAATTCTCGCCAGGACGACAGATCCGCATTTCCCTGTCCCTTCGCCGATGAATGTCAAGGGTGATCTGGTTAACAACTGGGAATTCTTCAAGCAACAGTGGCAGGAGTATGAAGTCGCCACAAGCCTCGACAAGCAAGAACAGAAAATACGTTTGGCCACACTCCGCTCCGCCATGGGTAAGGACTGTTTACAAATTTTCCTTAACCTGAAGCTTAGCTCTGAACAGCAACAGGACATGCATGAATGTATCGAGGCATTAGAAGCCTACTTTAAGCCGAAGCGAAACGTCGCCTATGAGCGCTACCTTTTCAATATGTGCCAACAGAATCCGGACGAACCCTTGGATGGTTATGTCAATCATTTAAGAAAGGCAGCATCGACCTGCCAGTTCGGCATGCTAACAGAAGAAATTATTAGAGATCGATTGCGACTTCTAAAAGAAGACAGCCTGGATATCAATAAGGCCTTAAACATTTGCCGTTCAAGTGAAGTTGCCACCTTACAGCTAAAGGCAATGAAATCAGAAGAAACCAAAGGTACCAAAGAGGTCCATGTTATTTCCGGCCGACAGAACAACAAAGTCAAGTCACGCAATCAATACAATAG
>NC_090891.1:50632177-50637177 GCF_036669925.1 Montipora capricornis
TATAGATCAAAAAATTACTCCATTCTGATTGGTTGACAGCAGTGCAAAAAGTGTAATACCAGTGCAAATTACACAACGAAATTTTGCTGATAAGCAATAGGGTTTGGTCAAAACCAATCAAATCTTTTGTTTCCAAATCAGGCGCGCACCCTGGATGGCACAATTTTCCCTGATTGTGTGATAGGTGTCGGTTCTTCTGCGTAACCATTTCGAATTTTTTCATGTGTATTATTAATAAGTTATCACATGATTTTTCTCATGCAATTTTGCATAAATAAGTATTTGTACATTACTCGTGCTTAGGTATTCCAAATTGCACTTGAAATCATGTGATCACCAAAACAAACTATGAAGCCCAGATGTTGGGGGCTGGTCATTTGTGGGTTCAAATGTTCCCGAGATGAATGAATCAATGAACAAAATGAATCATATTTTGAACTGCAGATATAAAGTCAAGTGAAGCTAGGAGGATCATATTTTTATTGTCATTGAGAAAATAATTTCTTGATTAGCTTGAGCCTTTAACTCCTCCTACTTGAGAACTAAGTAAACAATAGGAGTCAATTAGCAACGAAGCGAAGCACTAAAACACCATGTGTACACCCCCCCCCCCCCCCCACCCAATGCATTGCATAGTAACCGACAAAGTTTGGATTCGAGATTAAACATAATTTTAGGCCCAATTAGGTTTAAAAAGTTATTGTTCCTAATTTCAGTCTTAATCTGAATCCTAATCTTTATCTCAATGAATTAAGAGCAATAGCGTTTTAGGACTAATTTGGCCTCAAACGATATTTAATCAAATCCAACCTTTTTCTGTTAGTATTCAATGTATGGCAGGGCCATACATGGTGTTTCAGTGTTTCATTTCACCGTTTCGTTGTTTAGTAATGCCCAGTCTGAACACAGGTTAATAACGCATAGCCTTCCCCAGGGATCTGTCTTGGGGCCGCTATTGTTTATTATTTTTGTTAACAATCTTCCTCTGGTAGTTTCCTGGTCAATTGTTGATATCTAAGCAGATGATACTACGTTAAGGGTGCCTCTGCTGCAGTTTTACATCTGCCTGCAGTAAACAGGATAGCTGACTGGACATCTGAAAATAGGATGGTGCTGAATACTTCTAAGACAAAACCTCTGCTTGTAACTGGTAGGCACTTGGAGAAGAAATTTGCATCAAAATTGCATGTAAAGGTTGCAAGATTGAGCAAGTCCCTTCATAGAAGTTACTTGGGATACCATTAGACACAACAGAAATTTTTAGACGCAAATATAAGAGATAGGAGTAAAGACCTTTTCAGATGCCTTGCTTGGCTAACATTTAAGGACGAAACTGGCAGCTTCTACAAATGCTACCAACACGAGGGTCAGACTGAACCCTTTCCAATTTGATAGTATTTTTCTTTCCCTGTTTTGAAGGCGCTGGATAATTCTTTTTTCTTTTACATGTGTTCCTGTTTTTGAGATATAAGTGCCACTTCATAGGCGTGAACCGTGCAGGTCTCGCATGATTTTTCCCCACATAGATCAACGCTCTTACTAGTGTACTCCTTAACAATCAAACTGCCCTTTAGCTGTTTTGGCCGCTTGAGTGGCTGATTCCTTTTGACCTCAAACTGATCAGTCTGAAGACAAACGTAGACAACTTGATAAAGGGCGAAGAAGGGAAGAGGAAAAAAAAGAAGACAAACGTAGACAATTTGAAGAAGAACGAAGAAGGAAAGAGGAAGAAAGAGAACAAAAAAGGAGTTAATTAGAAGAAGAAAAGGATGAGAAACATCGATTACTAGAAGAAGATAGGAGAAGGGAAGACGAGGAAAGAGAAACAAGGCATCAAGAACATGAACTGAGGAAACTGGAGATAGAGGCCGATCTTTTGAAACAGAAAGAGGCTATTAGAGCGGCAAAAAGAGAACACGAGTCGGAGATTGCACGTTTGGCTGTGGCGAATGCTGACGGGCGTCCTGAAGTGCGAGAGGATAGGGCCAAGGCACCCAAGCTTCCCTCATTTGTCGATGGCAAGGACGACTTGGATGCGTATTCACAAAGATTAGAAAGATTTGCAGCGACAGCTAAATGGGAGAAGACAGGATGGGCTTTGAAACTTAGTGCTCCTTTGTCCGGACGCGCGCTAGAAGTTTATTCGCGGTTATCCGAGGAAGCAGCCCAAGATTATGACCCAGTAAAGCGAGCTTTGATAAAGAGATATGACCTTACGGAGGCTGGTTATTGCTGTAAATTTAGAGCATCAAAGCCGGAATTTGATGAGAGCCCAGAACAGTTCATAGTGCGACTGGAGAGATACTTGTTGCAGTGGTTGAAACTGTCGCACACTGAACGTTTTTTTGAAGGCCCGAAAGACCCAATTGTGGAAAAACAGTTTATTGACCCTTGTCCAAAAGAGTTAGCTATTCACCTTCATGAAAGAGCCCTGGAAATGCTTGACCAGATAGCGAAAATCGCCGATCAATACTTGGAACCACATGGAAAGCACCTGTTTAGCTCTGCGACCAACAAGCCGCTAGTATAGCCCAAGGCAGAAAAAACAAAGAACGCACAGAGTGACACAACAGCTCTCCAGTGTTACAAGCGTGATGCCCGCGGACACAAAGCAATTAACTCGTAACAGTGATGCAGATGCTTGTAAGGTGATGTTTTTCGCTTTTAACAGCATTTCCTTGAGTTGAAACATAAATATCCTGGAGATAGGTCGACGTAGAGATTCTTGTCATTGTTATATGAAGTAGCACAGCATAGAGGATTGTTATCTTTGCTAGATGAGGAGAAGATTCCCTAACAAGACGTTCCTTGCATTCTTGGAAAGCGTACTCCAAAAGCACCTCCTCTCCAATGAAACAAGGAGTAATAAGGTTGGAAGAATGGTAGTCATAGATGGCCTTGATTTGCACTATAGACAAACTTGCATTCGTTTTCTGCATGACTGTATGTTCAGTGCAAACTTAAACAAAATATCTTTAATTTTGTGAACACCGTGTGAACAAAACCTGCACTGGTTGTTTAACAAACATACATAGTTGCATGCTACAGTCATCACTACAAACGTCACAAAAAGATAAGAATGACAGAATTCCATTCACCCTCACTTTCCATCCTCACAATCACGCAGTCAAAAGAATCATTCTTAGTAATTTTAAATTACTCCAAAATGATCCCGAGACTGGTAGAATCTTTTCGCAACCTCCACTTATTTCATTCAAACGCGACAAAAACGTAGGCAACTTTTTAGTTAGAAGCGCGCTCAAAACTAACGAGCAACCCGGCACTTTCAAATGCGCGCGCTCACGATGCAAAACTTGTCTTTTCATTGTTAACACTAGCAAGATATCAGGACCTAAGCGATCTGTTAAGATCACCGATCGTTTCACATGTACCTCCGCAAATGTCATTTCTTGCATAACTTGTACGTTATGCAATAAATTATACATTGGTGAGACAGGTAGACGACTAGGTGACCGATTCCGCGAACACCTTCACGATGTTGAAAAGAATGACAAGGACGCATCTAAGCCAGTCGCTTGCCATTTTAATCTGCCTAACCACTGCAAAAAACACATGACTATCTGCGGCCTTTCCCTACATCTAGGTACGACGGAAAGCCGCAAGAATCTGGAACAAAAATTCATCTTTCAAATCGGCACCCTTAATCCTCACGGTATTAACGAACGCTTTTCATTTAACTAATATATTCCTATTTTTCACGTTGCCATGTTACCAGCAATAGCGTAGCTCCTACTCTACTATAAAAACTACATGTAACCCATAATCCCTCGATTCGCTCTGACGAAGGGCTAACGCTCGAAACGTCAGCTTTTAGAATCTCTGTACGGTGGCCAATTTACATTATCAACTCCGTTGATAAAACCAAATTTTTGTCTGAAAAACTGTTTGAAAATAAGGTGGCATGAAAAAAGATTCAAGCTTTACGGTTGAATGCAAATTTAAGTTGATAACTCGTTTAAGTCAAGTGAATTTTCTGCTTTATACAATATTAAATACATTCATTTCTGTTCAAGTGATAGATACCTAAGCACTTGTCGACAAACGTATTAACTGCAACAAGGTAATCACTAGCATGTTCTCTGTAATGACTGACATGCTCTGAGTGGTCCCAACACTTGGTGACAATGTTAATACCCCTGGACCTGCGAGCTGCCGCATATGATTCAATGTCTTGGTAAGGAGCCAGTCTATCTGTTTTGGAATACAGGATCAACTGTGGACACTGCAGTGGAGATTCTGTCAAATCATTCATGAAACGTTGTAGTGTACCATTGAAGTATATCACTGGAGGAAGAAAAACTCTCATAGAAAACCAAGTTATCATTCTGAGTGCTGGGTTACTCAATGTATCTGTGACACTCTCCATAGCAGTATTTAGGCTGTTGATATCTGGGCTAATGGGACAACTGTCGAATATTGTACCAACAACAGGCACTGCTTGGTAAAATGGTTGCCCTGGATATGATAGAGCTTCCATCAAATGAAAGAACATGGCACAACCACCATTGCTGAAGGCATAAAGAAAAACTGGTCTTTCTTGACATTTCAGATCCAGCAACAGATCCAAAATATGCATACTAATTTCCTTTACTTTTGTTCCAGATCTGAAAAATGTATTTAGAGGATTTGCAGGAACACAAATGCTGTCAAAACCTCTCTCTTCAAAAATCTGGGTGTACTTTTTCAGGTACCTTCCTTTTGAACTATTCCATCCAAAAATTACTGCCACAGGACTACTATTAGGCTGCTGTAATGATGAGGATGTTTCTGTTACAATCGCCCCAAACTTGCTACGGTAAGGCACATTTTTATTCTGTTAGCTGATCCTACACTTCCCATGGCTTTCCAAAACGTTGACACTCTGAACCTCAACATAAACATTGGAAAAACTGAAAGAAAACAATCCAAGGATTAAATCAATGGCATAACAACCAACATAGCAACATCTTCAAGTGATGTTTAAAATGCAAAGATAATCA
>NC_090891.1:50642177-50652177 GCF_036669925.1 Montipora capricornis
GCATTCCTCAAAGTAGCTTAGAAAGAAAGCAACTTTCGACTTACTAAATGGTGCAGTAGAGAAAGCCTCATCAACTTACATTCAGACAGGTTTGCCTTCAGAACCAGCTGAACTCTTTCATGTTAAAAGGGCAGTGTCACAACAGTTTTAGTCAAACTTCAAAACACTAAAAATCGAAAAATAATGCTGTAGCTTTTTTGCCAATGACCATCGCAGTGCACTGAAGCTATTTTTTGTTTCTTGCAGCCAAGGATGGAGAGGATGTTAGTAGACTAACATTTTTTCAAGTTTGGAGACAGCATCTTCAGAAAGACACTACAAATTAAATATGAATAGCTCTTTGTTCCCTAAATATATGTGATATCTTGTCAGTGGGTTGTCAGAAATGTTGTAAGTGTGAGCTAAAGTACTAAGTACGTGGAAAAAGCCATAATAAAGAATTTTATCAAGTACAGCTATGAAAATTAGAACGTACAAATGACCAGCTCCCAACGTCAGTGGCTTCATAGCTCTGTTGGTTAAAGCGTCGCACCAGTATTGGGAGGTCAGCCTGAAATTTTCAGGCTTCTCTACACAATTGCTAAAATTGCATCCATAACTGCGAGGATCACAGCTTTACTTGATTTCGTATCCGCAGTTCAGTATATGATTCATTTCATATTTTATTTCGTTCATAAAAGAATGTTATCAATTTGTAATAAAGAGAGAAAGAGTGAAACAACTGTCAGTTGTGTTGTGAAAGCAAAAGAACCAGTCATTGACTATGAGATCTGTCGCATGGGTCAGAAGATTCAATCACAACTCCAGAGAGGAGTCATCCAAATACTTTTTCTCCCTTAATTGTCCTACAAAAAAATCTGTACACTTCCTCTCATTTCTATGATCATTCACTTAAAGGGAACCTCCACTAAACAAAAAAAATTTTTCCTATGAAAGCGTTTGTATTCGAGAAATTTCAAAAACGCTTGTTTTGGCTTTCAAATCCACTACCAACTACCACTAAGATACTTTCCCCTGTAGGCAGTGGCCCTAACAGGCCCACGCTGATATCTTGCCGAGGAGCAGTAGGGGCAAAACATGTGACACTGGCTCTGGGGTCCCAAACTCTCCCACCATCTGGCAACCATGACATGTTTTACACAAATTCCCTACGTCGCTACCAATCTTCCGCCACCAGACCTTGCTTCGTAACCTAGTCTTAGTTTTGACTATCCCCTGATGACCTCCATGGGCAATCTTGAACTTGGTCGCCCAGGAGATTGGGAATGACTAACCTCGTACCACGAAGCAAAAGTTCTCCGTAAATGCATAACTCACCTCACTGTTCCAACTTAAGTTGCTGTATACAGCCAGTGCTTAGTGCTGCTTCTACTGTATGGTGGTGAAACATGGACTGTGTACCAACATCAAGTCAGAGAGCTCCGTACTTTCTAGCAGCGTCATCTGCGTATCATTCTTAACATCAAATGGGATGATTTCATTAGCAACGAAGAAGTCCTCAGGCACGCTAATGTAGAAGATATTGAGATAAAGTTAATTAGAAGTCATCTCCGCTGGTTGTGCCACCTTTGCCACATGACAGACCTGCCAAACAACTTCTTTACTCTGAACTGGTAAATGGATCATGCCCAGTCAGCCGTCCTAAACTTCGCTTTAAGGACACTTTGAAAACAACTCTAAAATGTGGCAACGTTTGGCAGCATTCCGCGCACGAAAGAGGAAAGTGGAGAACTATTACGGAATGTGTCTGCAGATCATACTGCATTAAAAGGGTTGCGTCCTATCAATATACCCATTTTGCGGGTCTCGGTGTGTATATATATATATAAATATATCGTAAATGAGAAGAAGTGTCTCGGCCGTTTCTCGCCCCAACAGAGTACGCCCACCACCTGTGATAACCACAAAATCAGCTTGGCATTTGGCGTTGCTGCGGGTCGACAACTTTTGCAGAAACGTTCCAAGGTTCCGTAGCGCTATAGGCAAACAACACTTTAGCTGAACGGCATGATTCACACTGGATTCCACTAGCTTCTAACCAATCCCAGGTCTGCTGGCCCATTAGGTTGCATGTAGCACCAGAGTCAATCAGTGCATCTGGTCAGTCTACCCTCCCGACATAGAGAGTCACCACGCCATTATCTGAACACAGATGATCTGTGATGTGGCCAACAGTAAACGCGTAATCAGGACTCTGCCTAGCCCCACTGGTTGAAAAAGCCTCACACCCCACAGAATTTGCTTCATCACCCACGTCACTTCCGGTACAATTACTTCGTCTGCCAGTCCTACTCTTTGCCCTACTCTTCACCACTCTGGTGACTTTGTGTACATCTAATTTGAAAATGGCCTATTTTCCCACACTTCCTGCAGGCCTGTTCACGTGCTGGGCAGCTCTTATCTCCAGGACAATGTCCATCCCAGCCACAACCAAAACAAATTTTCGGCCTCTTGCCTACTTTTGCACCATGAGCATTCCATGCGCCACCCACGTTCCTCGCACCACACGCATTCCACGCACCACCTGAGTTTCTCCCACCAACAGCGTTAATGTGACCCTGATTTGAATTTTGCTCCATTTCTTTCAACCGACAGCTAACAGCCTCTTGTGCCCTTGCGATCTTTAAGAGACAACCTAGGGTAACAGAACCCTCCTGCTCTAAAAATTTGCGACGTAAATGACTTGAGTAACCTCCTCACGAATGTAATTGTCTTCCCGAATCCAGAAATGGCAGCTCACTGCTCACTGTCGAAGCCTACATACAAATTGGGCCACTGTCTCATCACTAGGCTGCACGATCTGCCTGAATAAATGCCTCTCAAATGGCACATTTGACTTTGGAACGAAATAACCATCAAGCACCTTCATTGTCTCTGCGTTAGTAGAACTTTCTTCTTCGCTGACCAACGTAAAATAAATTTCCTGAACATCGATACCTGCCGCATGTAAAAAAGAAGCACTCTCTTCTGTTTATCGTCTGTCACCCCTTTTCCCGTCAAATACAAACCGAACAACCCTCTCCACTTCTTCCACTGTTGGCTAATTCCATTTGGATCGCCTTTCCTATCGAACACCGCAAAGAAACCAGCATCTACAGAAAGCATCACTGAAACTCCACCACATCCCTCACCATTGCTCACCAACGCTGTATAGTCCCCTCCCTCCGGCATCTTAACGTCTTCGCCGCTTTACCCGATCATTCAAAGAAAATCGAAATTACCCTGGAAACTACAGTACAGGCCCCAGGAATAGCAGCACTTACACATACGTAAATGCATGCAATTTGGTGTCTTAATGCGCAGAATAAATGTGAAATACACGTGCAAAACACAAGTGTAAATATTTCACAAGCTTGACAAGCACCTCAATTACACGCAAATTGAGTGTAATTCCGATAAGTGGCGCATCTTTTGTTATTCATACACACAAACTGCGTGAATTTTTCCTAGAGAAGAGTACACAAATTAATTGTGCGTTCGATCGAGAAATACAGATTTATCTTAAAAGTTAGATCTTTTGGATTTCCAATCGAACACAAGATTCAGAAACGGACTTCTTCTTTTCTTTAATCGAAAATCCATGACGAGAAACTCTAATAAATTCCACGGCAAAACCAGTTTTCTGATTTTAATTTGTGTTCGATTGGAAATTTCCGCAACCAGGGCAATCTGTCCGGAAAATGCTAAATTCTGACCTAAGTGCGATGTATTAAGTAGATAAATAAAGTATTCAACTAAAGGAAATGCACTCCAAAATAGCAGTTGTTTTTTTTAAATAACTACTTTGTTTGACAAGTAACAGAGTGTATGTATTGTCTTCTCAGCCACGAACTCAACCCAGAAAAAAACCCCCAAGCATTTCCTACAATTTTTGTGTTAAGTCAATAAATACTTGTGCAAGGATGTAATTATTTCGTTTTGTTTAAAATTACACTGTTCCGTAAAAATGAAAACCGGAGTCTTTGTAACAAATCTATTTACAAATTAGCCACGCAAATGACGTCACCAGCATGAAGCTCTGGTAAGCATTAGGG
This sequence comes from Montipora capricornis, assembly GCF_036669925.1. Classification (NCBI taxonomy): domain Eukaryota; kingdom Metazoa; phylum Cnidaria; class Anthozoa; order Scleractinia; family Acroporidae; genus Montipora; species Montipora capricornis. Next base: position 50,646,212 of record NC_090891.1, read on the forward strand.
CCTCTTCTTGTCATGAATGAGGTGGAATTGAGAATGCGAATTTGAGAAAGGTAGGCAAAGCAAAGTTCTGTATCAAAGAGAAACTTCAAGAATTGAATGCATTTCCTCGCCGTCATCATGGGGATGATAGCAAGGGAAACTGAAAATAAATTTGATTGTTTACACATTTCCGTGCAGATGTTTTAGCATATGGCATCTTGTTTATAATTGAAACAACACTTCGATAACTCGACAAAATATAAGATATCACATTAACAGATAAATCGTAGGTCAATGCAAAGTTGATAGTGAAGGGAAAATGTACTAGGCTTGTCATCACCGCAGTCATATAAGTATACATGGACATGTGAAGATGGATGTGTATTTTCGAGCTCCGTTGGTTATTCCGTTTATCAGCCTATATTCCTGCTCTTATTTGATTCCAAGATCTAATACAGATAGAGATACGTCCAACTCAAATAACCTGAGTGAATCTTCTTGTTTGTTGGGTTTTGAAGCTTCCGTCTCATCTTATCGCCGTCAGCGACATTCTGCTATGTTTGTCAAATCCCAGTCATGTATTCTACTAGACCTACCGGTAATTCTACTTTGTGGGGACATCAATATTAATCCTGGCCCAAATTGGAAATGTCGTTGCAGCCTATGTAAAAAGCCAGTAAAGTCAAATCAATGTGGAATACAATGTGATTCATGTGATTCTTGGATTCACATTAACAATCAATAATAATGATAAAGACCAACTACTTGCAAACTCCTCATGCTTGTGGATTTGTCCTGATTGTGACTTTCTAAATTTTTCAACTACGCTTTTGGACTTGTCTTCAAATACCTTGAACTTATCAAATTCTTTTGATATTCTCTCTGGCTCTGTGGTTGATACCAGAAATAATCCTCCAAGATCTAATCCAGCTACGCGGTCATCAAAGTGTAACACGAAAACAAAGCTAAAAGGAATGATAATCAATTGTAACGGTCTTAAAAGCTCCAAACACCTCACTGAATTCCAAGCTCTAGTTGAACTACATGATCCTGATATTGTTCTGGGAACTGAATCTAAACTCAGCCCTGATATTCCATGATATTCAATCTTCCCGTCCTCATACCCAGTTCTCAGAAAAGATAGAAGTCCTTTGGTCCTCTCTCAGAATAGCTAATAGGAGGACATTGTATATTTCGTCCTTTTATAGACCACCAAACTCTTTAAGCAACTCTCTTTAACAATGTTTTCACTAGAGTTCCAAATCACCCCAACATTATCATGGGAGGTGACTTCAACTAAGGCAATATAGATTGGAACCAAGAGATTCTTTATACAACTAATCCTGTGACTGCATCTCGGCATAATAAAAATATGCACATACTTGATGACTATTCATTATCCCAACACGTTAAAGTGCCAACTAGACCTGCATCTGGAAAAACACTTGACTTTCTTCTATCTACTTATCCCAACAGTGTTTCTAACGATCTACTCCATCTGGCTTGAGCGATCTTGTAGTAACCTTCGAGATTAACTTGAAACTTCATCGCTCAACTAAACCTCCTAATAAAGTTTATATTTCCAAAAAAGCTTATTTTGATGGTTTAAACGACTTTATATCGAAGTCATCATCAGAATTTTTTGCTCTAAGTCCATGGGGAAACTCGGTGGAACAAAATTGGAACTCTTTTAAACGTGCTGTAACTACTGGAATCCTTCAATTTATACCTCAAAAGTCTTCTAAACCTAAGTTTAATCTACTGTGGATCAATCCCAAGATAAAACGTGAAATGCGCAAACAAGATCGCCTTCACAAAAGAGCTGTTCGAACAAATGATCTACATCACTGGAAAGCCATCAAAGGTCAAAGTAACGCTGTGTCAAATCTCGTTAAAGACTCTCACAATCGATACTTAAATGATGTCATTGGTGACAGCCTTGCAGAAAACCCAAAAACGTTTTGGTCCTATGTAACACACAACAGATTGGAGAATCTTGGTATTCCGCCTACCAAGACTGATCACTGCGTGTTTGTTGTGGATAAAGATAAAGCTGAAACTTTGAATTCAAATTTTTTTCTGCCTTTACAAGTGAACAATAACCTTTACCTAAAATTTCTACATCTTCTTATCCTTCGACCACTGACTTACAAATATCACCTGAGGGAGTTGCTAAACAACTATCCCAGCTCAACCCAACAAGGCATGTAGCCCTGATGAATTGCCTGCACATGTATTGAAAGAGATATCTCAATCTGCTTCTGGATGGTTTCAATACGGTTCCTTCAGATTGGTCCAAGGACCTTATTACTGCTGTTTACAAGAAAGATGATAAATCACTTCCTTCAAATAATCGGCCAATCTCTTTAACCTCCATATGCTGTAAAGTAATGGAGCAAATAGTGCTCAGTCATATGGCTAGACACCTGTCTAAAGATAACATCATAATAGACAAGTAACATGGCTTTCGACAGCGTTTCTCTTGCGAGATCCAATTGATAACAACCATACAAGAGGTCACAAATATTATTAAACAATTACTGACCTTACAGGAAACATGTCTTTGCACAAGCGAAGCATTTTATAAAAAGTCATTCAACTGGAAACCTTACAACCTCGCCTTTAAACTTAAAATAGAAACGGAAGCATCAGCGAGTCAATGGTTCTGTCGCTGGAGGAAACATCAGGCAAATCTGTTTAACAGGGAGCTTATCGGGGAGCACATCCCAAACTCGATCAACGACCTTTGGTGTGGTTTTCAGAGCAAAGAAGTCAAGGTAAGATTTTCTCTTTGCTATAGTGTCATATGACAAGCTTCTTTACATGTTATTAAGTATTTAATGGAAAAATCATGGAACAGAACTTTGAAAGAAGAACACATATATAGTATTTAGGTCATGAGGAGGAAGCACAGATTGGCAAATCCTGTTTGAGATTCACCAGAGCTGCAGAAGTCGTTGTTTTTGATATTTTTATAGGTCTTTGATTACAAAGGGTACTCAGTTTGAATAGACTATGCATCACTTGAATGGTAATGGATAGAGGTTGTAGTGGATAAATATATTGTATGTAATATTTCTTAGAAGTCTTTAATTACAACATATTTTGAGCTTGAACGAATTATGCATTACTTGAGTGTCATGGTTTTGAAATTAGTAACTAAATCTCCATATAACTTGTAACCCCTCTCCAGAAGAACCTAACATCTAGCCCCCCCCCCCCCCCTTGCCCCCCAAAAAACCTACACTGTAAATATTTAACTTAAGCCCCTCCAATTAGGTTAAGAACCCCCCTCCAGATAATTGTTGCATAGTCCCTAGTCAGTTTCTAGTGAAAGTCTAAAATACTAGCAGTGCACAATTTCTCTCTTTTCAGTCACCATATAATGTAATCTACCTACAAATCTCACTAAATCATTGTGACTACCCGACTTACAGACCAACTGAATGAATGCATACATACATACATAAATCAGTAAGTCAGTAAATCAATCTGCTAAACAGCCACAGTGTATAGGGAACAGGCACAGCGTATCACGAACAGGCACAGCCTATCATGAACAGGCACAGCGTATCACGAACAGGCACAGCGTATCACGAACAGGCACAGCGTATCAGGCAGGTCGAGAGGGTCTTGGGTACTAAGATCTCCCAATATTCACCGCAGGCAGTTTCTTAACACCCTGGAAAATGAAAGTGATCAGAATCGATCGTAACTGAAAGACTTTGTTTTCCTGAAATGAGTTCGTCTAGAGGAGGTCTGAATAATTTGAAAAGGACGTTACAGGATCTCATTAACGACATAGACGAATATTCAACTGCAGGTCCAAGCTCATCAAACCCAACCAGGGCTTCATCTGATCATGATCAGAATCCTGGAAGTTCGGTAGCTAGTACCTCATTTGCTAATCGAGCAGCCGATAACTTCAGGTAATGTATGCTTAAATTTAGGGGTAGTTCATTTCTCTAGGCAACGTCATTTCAAGGATATATTTTCGTTTCTTTGAGTTGCTTTGAAAGAGAAAAGGATGTGCACTGAGAACTTCATGACGCAAAGCAATTAAGATGGTGGTGGGGTTTCTGGGGACATGTACCTGCGGAATTTGTGGGATATTTATTAAGCTTACTTAAGCTTATGGATTATTTTCAGTTGGATGAGTGCTGAACTTTGACGATTTAATGCATAAACACAAGAAATGGGCATTCGCTCATTCGAATGATCTCAACTCATCTTAACTTAACAAAAAAAAAAACAGCAACGAACGAAATAACATCGTACATGCACAAGCATTGAGCACATGGAAATTCATATTAGGGAGGTCCCAGCCCAAGCATGACTAGAACCCATTGTCCAAGCATAAAAAGGAACAATCATCGAAACTGTCGGTTGGGATTAAGTACCCCTTTTTTGTTAGGAAAATAATTTTCATTTGTATTTAGTTTGCTGAAATGCCTTAACCATTTTTCCTTAGGGTGTCCCTTTATTTCTCTGCCCTACTGAAAAATATATATGAGGAAGTGTGTGGTGACTGACAATTTAAAGATACAAAATGTTACTGATTACCATTGCTGCTTGCAGTTCACTCTTCCCATTCTTGATTTTTTTTTTTCTTTTCCATGCAACTGCATTTCAGAAATATTTATGGGGCAATATATATTTGGGGCACCTCATTTATTTCACTTGCTGTATGCACAGCCTGCTATATGCATTCGTGAACCTCGCAAATGTGCTGCTTGCTTATACACTGTATGAAATACTAGAGTGTATTATTCACATACTACTAGATTTTCTGTTAGATATTGATACTATTACCAAGTTCAGTGCCTTTGTTTGCCTCGTGCTGGCTACAGCACTGTTTTCCTGGTTTCCTGAGTTAAGAGTAACAGAATTCCAAATTATTTTCAACGTTTTTCTAAATCAATGATCTGACTTCATAAAATTATTTGAGCATTTTGTTGTACATGTTATAATTTTCCAAAGTGATAAATTAAAGTTGGCTTGTTTCTATAATTGCTGTTTTGCAGGCGTGCATTTCCTGCCTTGATGAGGCCACAAAGAGGCCTAAACCCCTCCAGAAAAGAAAGCTGTTCACGCACCTTCTTTGTGAAAAACACCTTCACTGTTAATTTGTGTTGTCTAAGTGAAAATGGAACATTCTCTCCCAATTCAAAAGAAATGTATGATCTGTCCTGCATTGGTCTAGGAAAAAAGCGACATGCCTTTAAGAAAGAAGGTGACCATAATTACCTCAGAAAGGAATTGGAGGCACTGTTTCCCAAACTAAAAGCAGCAGATGGGAAGTTTTTGTTACACCGAACCTTGGGGGGTGGAAGTGGCAAGAGGAGTCTTCATAACATTCCTCTTGGTCCTCAAGGCTACACAATCAGGTGGTTACAAGAGAACATTGCAAATTATAGGTGCTGCATGTATTTATGTGGTACCCTTTTAAGGCCTTGCCAAAGAGAAAGCATCACAGACGTATAAGGTAAATGCCTTTGAATACTCTTTGACCTTTTAATTGGACATTAGTGTAACTGCCTTTGTTGTCTTTCAGCCTGAAAACAATTCTTGTATGCCAACTGTCACTTGCACTGTATGCCATGAAGAGGTACCATTAAATATATTTCAAGACCACAAGTGTGAGGTTTGTAATGTGATTTGTAAAATCAAGTATTTACAATTATTCGAAAAGGAAATCCATCACCATATCCATCTCTTTTTTTCCTGGTGTTATATTATTACAGCTATTTCAATTAAGATTGTCAGATTTTACAGCCTGAAGCTTATGTGACAAGACTGAAAGATGATGTGGTTAGCTGTAAATCCTTTGAAATTTAATAATTTAACCCCTTCATTAAAATTTACAAATAACTCTTGTTTTTTAAATGTCAAAACTGAAATGTCTAGTATTTAAACATTACTTTATTCTTGCTAAGATTGTTGCTTGTTGCTTGTTTATAAAAGGCCTGCTAGTAATGGCCAAGAAT
>NC_090891.1:50657177-50667177 GCF_036669925.1 Montipora capricornis
AATTGGAAGTTGTTCCCTTTCCTCAAGCAGTGGTTCGAAAATATCAGGTACCCGTGAGAACGGCTCTGGTCATTCACGAGAGAAAGCAAAAATATTGCTCGCCTTTTGAACGAGTTTTGAGTTTTCACTTGCAACCATTGTTTGTCGATCGAACAACTCAAGCAACAGGAGGCGCTCAAGTCTTGCACTTTCGTTAGCAATAATGGGAAGGTTGATATGGCAAGGACAGAGAAGAAGCTGGTGCTGGAGAACCGGGATAGTAATAATAATTCTCACGAATATGAGCAGCTTCAAAGTAATGCAACTATTTGTTATACGTGGATCAGAACTGTTGTTGTTGTCTTTATTCTTATTGGGGCCAAAGGCAAAGCTCCAACATGCTTGCTACATCAACACAGTAACTTCAATTTGATGTTCGAAGTTCATTAACTTAAAGCGGTTGCTAAAAAGAAACAACCCCAAACACGTTACTGCAATGAGCTAAGTGGACAGAAATCGACAAAAGAATTACAAACGACAAAATAAACTAAACGACGAGTGGAAATAATACTTACAAACGTTGTATGGCTTTTAAAACGGAACAAACTAAACCAAGGGACGATAAAACTTATAACAAAACAATGTTGACCCTCTGAAGTACAAAATGAGAATTAAGCTTTAAGCAAAGCGGCGAATTTATACTAATGAACTAAACAAAGGCAAAATTATGCAGGGAAAACTAACAGAATAATGATTACGAAAACGACATATCAGCGTGACAGAAAGTAATTTTAAAAACAAAGGCGAACAAAATATTCATGAAAAATGCGGTAGCAACAATTCTTTCAACGACAAATGTTTTGTGAAATTTTATTTACAATAAATAAAGGGTAGCTAAGGCCGATAAGATTTTTAAAGTTCTGAATAGCTTGTTGAAGCCGGATGTGTCACAATTTTCCGAATGTTACGGCGCACCATTCGGTATGCAAATTTCAAAAGTTAGCAGACACGCTTGCCTTCCATGAATACCCATCGTGGTTCTGGGAAAATCTTTGATCCGTTAGTGAATATTGCATCCTTATATACGAAAGTGGCTCAGCGTCTGGGAAAACAACACACTACAAGCACGATTTACTCTTTTATTTCATTTAACATGCTCAGTGAGACACGGTACTCACACGCCAAATTCTTCTGGCGTGAACCAAGTCACATGGTGGTGCCCTGTCTATTTCTAAGGCATCTGGAGATGAGAATCAGCAGTGAGAATCTGATAGAAACCTAAAAAAAAAATTGTGCGCCATTTGTTTGTCGCCTTCTTCAAGCGCAAAGCGGCCAGAATTTCATGAACTTATCGTGTTACGCAATTTTCAAAAAGTTGCGTGACAGTACCGTATATTGTTTACTCACTAATGCAAGTGAGTTTTATCCAGCAAAAATGTCTTGCTTTACTCACAATAACAACACAGTATTCACACTTTTTATAAAATTTTCGATTTTGATTTCAGATTAGTTATTGCAAAATTACGTTACGGTTTTCGATAGACTGTTTATGTTAGCCGTGTAAGCTGAATTGAAAAGAGCCTTGTTCACGAGATCAGTCGTTCATTCTTAAGCCGTTCAACGGTCTGCGGTCATTTGATCGTTCGTTTCAGTCGTGACAACAACTTTACAACCCGTGAATCACCCGTGAGCTTGCCACACGTTCAGTCGTTCAAATGACTTTCCCAAGGAACGTTTTCGCATGAGAGGTCACATTTTTTCATGCATTTTTAGCCGGTTTCAATCCAGGTTTGACATACATAGCTGTGGTCAGGACCACACTGGTGGCTAAGCATCGGAGGGATATAAACTTAAATCTAGGTATTTATTTTTAGTTTGTTTAGAGCTGCTTTTTGGCATAGCTTTAGAAGATTTTTAATTTTGATAAGGTCGCATGATGCCTGGACAACCTATGACAGAAGAGAAATGAAAGAAGAGAGTTGGTTGGTGGAAGAAGTTCCTCCACAATTTTTTTTCTTGGACACTAAAACATTTGTTATTTTTACGAATAGGTTATTTCATGTGGATTCAGACTTTTAAAAAGTGGTTTAAAGGAGAACTGAAGATAAAAATGGAATATTTCTTTCTTCGCCAAATTTGCAGTGCCTGACTTAGTTAAAGAGAATATTCGAGTATTTGAAGGGTTCCTTACATTTTGACACTTTATGAGGCCAGAAAGATCAGTGCTTGGGTGCTAAGCATGACGTCATTGTGCACACTTGCTTGAACGCGGAAAACTTGAAAAATGGTTCAGTGTGCTATTGTGGGCTGTTCTAATAGAACTCTCAGACACCAAAAGAGTTGTAAGTTTTCAACATTTCCCTGTTTGAAATTTAGAAGGAAAAACTTGCCAAATATCCAGCACTGTCACATCTGTTCAGAGCATTTCAAACCCTCCTGTTTTGAAGGTGTCTTGGCCACAGCGGTCGATGCGACAATTGCATGTAATTGATGAAATGTTAACTATGTGAGTAAGCTATGTTCTCTTTATTTGGGAGATTTCAGTTACAAACCCGGCGCCAGAGAAGTGAATCGAAAAGTTGTTTTGGCAAGCAACTGGGATACGTCACTTCAAGCTGGGTTTCATAAACTAGGCAACAATCACAACGTTGTTTAATTTAAATTTGAAAATTCGCAAAACTACGAACAGATTTATGTGTTTTACTTACATGTTGTTCATTTCTCGCAGTGCTCACAATCCATGTGCTTTACTCAGACCCACAATGGCAGTTTCTAGTTACTTATCTTTGTAAAACACAGGGTCGAAAAGCTAGAATGCTGTGTTACATAACGAATAGCTTGATCTGCCAGCACATCTAAGTTTAAAAATAGACATTAAGCTTTCGGTTGCTTACTCTTCCTCGGATCCTGAACTTTCTCACATTGGTTCGAAAGATTATGGTTCAAGTTCTGCCATAAACTTGTGTGTATTAACAACGTATTAAAAAGAAGATTTACTATGGTGAGATTTTTTAGCGAAAACCAGCTGCTTGCTTGTTTGCAATGACGTCACAACATGGTGGCAGACATTCCTTTTTTGGGAGTAACTGGAAGAAAAAGCAAACAAAATGGCGGCGTTCAAATTGGAAAAACAACCAGGGATTTAGGCAAATTCAAGGCTTTTCAAAATGAAAAGGATAATTCCTGTGTTTTTAGGTAAAGCATGTTATATTTGGTGTGCCTCAAATCCTCAATAAGCTGCCTGCAGTATCTGTTCGGATGCTTGGAAAAGAAATTACACCTTCTACTGTTGCTAAAGATCTTGGCATAGATATTGACCAGTTTCTCAATTATAATGATCATATTGCTAAAACAGTCTCTACTTGCCTACATAAACTTGAAAACACTTGAAACATAAGAAAACAATACTTCTCCTTATGAGCTCTTTCGCTTTCAGTAAGTTGTATTAGTGCTCAACTGTCTGGTCAAATACTAGGAAAGATGATATCAAGACACTTCAGTTAGTGCTGAATTTCGTCGCCTGTATTGTACTTGGCCTCAAAAAGTTTGATCACATCTCACAAGGAATCAAAGCCTGTTAATAACAGGCTTTACCTGAAGATGCCGCGATGATGTTCAAATGTGTTAATAAATTCGTCCCTGGCTATTTAATCGAGAAATTTACTCTGCATTCACAAATTCACATTAGCAATACTAGACAACGCGATCAACTGAACATTCCAAGGTGCCATCGAACCACCAGTCAGTGGTCCTTCACCTACCGTGGAAAAAATGTTAGTCTACTTTTCTCAGATCAATCTATGAATTTGTAAATAGTGAATAATCCATTGTATCATACATATTTTTTAACGTATATTTATTACCTTAATTCTTTGGTAATTTTATCAGTTATTTTAGTTGATTTGTAGTCTTGCAACTGAAAAACCCATTTAGGGAGTTGCAATAAAGTATGTATTTATGTATGTACAGTACAGCCCAAAAATAATGGACACGCAAGAAGTGGTGCAAGAAGTTCTTGCAGCGCAACAACACACAAGCGGTCAAAAGAAGTTAAATTGTGGTTTATCTGCAAGAGTTCATCTTGGAGTTGGGGTGCCTCAAGGTTCGGTCTTAGGCCCGTTACTTTATCTTTTATACACTTCTCCTGTTGCGGATATTATTCGCCGTCATAAAAAACTTTCACTTTTACACTGATGATTCACAACTATTTTTATCTTTTAAGGGTGCTGATCGATTGTTTGATTCTAAGCTGCAGCTCGAGATTTGTATTAATGATATTTGCCGCTGGATGGTTTTCAATGAATTGAAACTTATTCATTCCAGTTATTGTTCCTGTCCGTCGTTGTCCTGTCTCTGTGTTGGGGATGTTGATGTTGCTCCAGTGAAAGCCGCTTCCAATCTTGGCCTTGTCTTCAATGATACTATGTCTTTTAAATCACACATTTCTGATTTTTGCAAGTCTTCTTTTTATCATCTTAGGAATATTTCGAGAATTAGAAAGTATTTGACCCGCCAAACCACTGAAATGGTTGTTCATGCTTTTGTCACCTCTAAACTTGACTACTGTAACTCTCTACTTTATGGACTTCCTAAGTTCCTTATTGCTAAATTACAATCTGTTCAGAACTCTTCTGCATGTCTAGTTTGTATGACTAGGAAGTTCGATCATATTACTCCGACTTAAATTGATCTGCATTGGCTTCCCATTAGGCATCATATTGTTTTTAAGATTCTTCTTTTAGTTTATAAATCTCTTAATGATAAGGCCCCATCGTATTTGTCTGATCTTTTAACTTATTGTAGGACCTTGTATTCTTTGCGATCTGTTAGTAATGGCGACCTTGTAGAGCCATCTTGAAAAATGCGAACTTATAGAGATAGATCGTTTGCAGTATGTGCCCCTAGATTGTGGAACTCTTTGCCTCTTTCAATACGTAGGAGTTCTTCTGTTGACATTTTTAAAAGCGTTTTGAAAACTTATCTTTTTCAAATGTTTGTTAGTGAATGTCAGTAAATGTAGTTTGTTTATAATTCATCTTTATTTGTTGTAAAGAGCCACGGACAATTTATTGGAGATGTGCACTATAGAAATACTCTTTATTATTATTATTATTATTATTATTATTATTATTGTTGTTATTACCTGATGCTATCAAGTGACGTGCTCGTAAGTTGTTTTCTCTCTTTGTACATCGCCGGCGATACAGAATTATTTGACAAACATATTAAACCTTTAGAATTACCAGAAGAGTGCTCTTCTTGAGCGAGAAATAAAACACGAATCCAAGAAAGGAACTCTGCATTGACCTAGAGTTTCAAACAGATCACCTTCTGCCGGATTCCATCATGACTCTTTGCACACCTTACTACATCTCGCTCATTATTTAGTTTTTTCTTTACTTTCCCTATAAATGCATCCATTCTTCCTTCGAAATTCACTCAGTTTTTGTAACTGTTACAGTAGCCACACCCAGTGTTTATCAGAAAAACTTAATTGCAATGCTCTTCGTGCATTCCAAGCATTCATTGTCAACACCCATTACAAAAACATGTCAAAAATTGCACAACGTTAATGGTGTAACATTCGTTAGCCGTAAGCATGTCCCCTGAGGGACCTATTTTTTAACATGATTCCAGAAAGATGGGAATTTTTGCATTGCTCTTAATCGCATCTCTCTCAAGTCTATCGAAATAGACTTCTAAAAGCCCGAATTACTCTTTTCAACCATCACTATTAAATGAACAGGGTTTTACCTGGAATTATAACTCTCTAAAGATAGGTTTTCACAGTTTTGATTTTGCTTTTATTTTGATTTTCTTCCATTCCCTTCTGTGAAAATTTCTTTCACTTTGACATAACGTGACATTTGTCCAGAGGAATCTTCTGACGGCTAAAAAATAGGGGTTACAAAGGTAGTTTTGTCGCTTTTCGCGATTTCTGTTTTTTAGCTCCACTTAAAAAATTGTCTTACATAATCTCTCGATGAATTGGCAGACGAACGGCGTAAACAGTAATTACACCTGTGTAAAATGTTAAGACATTTCACTGAAGAAAACTGGAGATATTTCACAGGAAAGTTTCACATTTTTTCCATTGCACAACATACATCACAGAATAGGAATTTGCCAAGATCACCAATTGAGCATGCATGAAATTCCCAACCACATGCACGCACGTGTACCTCTGCTTGAGATCTAATGTTTACCAGAGTGAAGACGTTGATGGGATTTGGTCTAGCTCAAGCACTTTGCAAAAAAGGACAAAGTTTGGTCTACAAATTTTGCGATTTTTGCTTGTTTTCTGTGGCATTCACGACTCCAAGGACAGTGTGTCCCTGGATTGATGGTTGTTAGAATCAGATGACTTGTGCGGAACAGTGGGAAATTATTATTTTAATCTTGACCTTCTGTTGGACCCAAAGAATTTTCAGCCTCCTTACGAATAGGTAAACATTTCGAAAAGATGATACATCCACATAATTTTGACGAAAAAAGAGTTTGCAAAGTTGGGAAGCCATGTTTGTTTACTTCTGCGTGGGAGAGCCGAGCGTTGGTCACACAAGCTTTAAAGCTTGCACCACCAGCTACTTCCTAGTAACCAGGTTGCGTGTGGTTAGGAAACTATATGACAAATCTTTTGGGTGTAGAACCCTTCTTCAATGTGAAGAAAACCGTTGAAATATGCAATCAGAAGGAAGTGCGCAGATGAATGGTGACATGCATGCAACAAGTCACTTTTAAATAAAGTTCAAAGTGATGTTAAGTCCATCAGGATGTACAGTTCCCAGCTGGAAAATCAACTTCATTTCCAAGTTGCTTCCGCTGGAGATTAGTACTGTGGCATAACTGCAAACACTTTATCCGGAAATCTGAAATACTGTGGCCCGCTGAGTTGAAATGTTTGGCCACAGGGAAACTGGGAGTGGTTTTCCGTATAATTTGTAAGTGTTCGCTAAAACAACTCATGAGATTCTGTCCCGTTTCACCGATATAAAAAATGGTAGGACATCAGTTACAGGATACACAGTATACAAGATTACTGGTCTGGCAGGTAAAATGGCCATGGATGGAAAAGGAGCCTCAAGGACCGCTATGCGCGCCACTCTGATCAGTAGCTGCGTGGTCAGTTGAGTGTATGAGGAAGTTTCTTAGGTTGAGATGGCGTTTGTGTGCTATGACAGGTGGTTCCGGAAGATATGACGGGTCTGCTGGTTGGTTGATAGAATACGGAAGTTCTGAAATAGTAACTGTTTGATTGGCTTGTTGAAAGAGTGGTATGTGAGAACAAGAGGAACTCTGTCAATGGTGCTAACCGTCAGCTCAGTTGGGAGTAGGGCATCAGGATATTTGATGGTTGTAACCCTCCATAGATCCTTTTCAAGAGTAGAACGAGGATAACCACGTAGAATGTTAGCACCTCATTAGATCTCCTCATGAAGTCATCATCGTTAGAGCAGAGTCGACAAAGGCGGAGAAACTGGCTGTAAGGGATAGCATGTCTGCAGTGTTCAGGATAAAAAGAAGCGAAATCAAGGTACATGTAGTTGTGAGTATCCGTGTCCTTGTAGTGGATGGAGGTTTAAATCAGAAATGTGTAGGTTGATGCAGGGTTCTCAATAGAAGGTGGCACCCAACGATTGATCGCCGATTTATAGCCGCTTACTTTGTGTTTAAGTCGCTTTTCTTTTCTTTGTTTTGTTCTGTTCGGAAAACTTGCTTACCATTCTGGAAAAAACTTACTAGTTTCTTTGGCTTCTCGCAAAGTGGATTGAAGAAAGCTAAAGCTATGTTTTAAATTTTACAATGCCTTGATATTGAAAAAGTTTTTTTTAATTTCTTAAATGCCAGGACAAATATTTTTTATCACTCTGAAAGCTGAAATATTTCAATGTTACAATAAGCCATCAAGACCTTACAATGTCATGCACTATAAATAGAGTTTTTCAGTTTTTTCATCACTGTCATAATAGTTGTTTTCGTTTCCTGGAACAAGCCTGGCCGCATTTTATTTTTCAGGCATAGAACCTGAGCCCCCGCCAAGTCCAACAAATGTTGAAGAATGTGGTGAGCCTTCAAGTATTTACAGTTCTTCTTGTGCTGCCAGACCCTCACCAAGTGGTAATGATCCTTCTTTAAACACTGGGCCATCCCCCAACATGGAAAGCATTTCTCGACCTCTTTTAAGCAGTAGTTGTTCTTTACCAAACCCAACTTTATCCAAGCCTGTTATAGAACTGTGTGAGATGAGAAAGTTAATCTCTGATACTTTTGATTTTGTTGATGACATTTCTTGTGCACGTCATTCATATTATCACTGCCTTGAGCAAAACTGTCAAAGTGTTAGCAATTTAGATGCAACTTTATTTCATGGAAAAAAGGATAAATTCCAGCACAAATGGCTCTCTGATAAAGAGCTCACATACTGCCACGAGACTGGATTTTTTTAGCTTTTATATGCTGAAGGCAAGGGAATGTACTGCATTCTCTGCTCCAAGCACAAAACAAGAAATAAACAAGACCACGCTGATATCTTTACTGGAAAACCTGGAACAAGATATAAGAAATCTGCATTAAAATCACATGCTGACTCTGATCGTCACAAGGCAGCCATTGAAGCAGAGCTACTCCAAAAAATTCTCAGCATATTGGCTGGAAAAACATGAAGTGGCTAAAGCCAAACTGCTGTCCCTTCTTAAACTTCTTGAAATATCTGGAGTAGAGCACATGAAATATGTTTCAAACAAAGGTGAGGAAACAATTGATGAAGAAATCCAAGATGCATGTACAATCATAAAACAAGGAACTCAAGCTGGATGCTATGGCATTTTAATGGACAAAGTAACTAATATTTCAGCTTTGTAATTGTTGGTAACTTTCATACAGTATGTTCATGATGGGGAAATGAAAACAAATTTCCTTTTTGTTGAAGACCTCCTCAAGGCCTCCAGCTCAGCTGATGCAAACACTATCTATACAGTTGCCACGACAAAGCTTTTGTCTCTCAAACTTGAGCTGAATAAACTGGCATCAATTGTTACTAAGAGAGCAAGTGTGATGACGGGCCATAAATCAGGTGTTGCTGCACTTTTAAAGGAAAGAGTTAACAAGTCCCTCATCAATGTTCATTGCTTAGCTCACCACCTTGCTCTTTCATGTACAGACACAGCAAAGGATATAAAGTATATCACTACAGTTCAAAATTGGATGAAGCAACTGTGAAAATACTTTTAGAACTCTCCCAAAAGAACAGCACTTTACCTGAAAGTCCAAATTGAAATGAAGGAATTGAGTGTGTCAGACAACGTTAGCAAGGAAGCTCATAAGAAGTTGAAGAAAGCTTGCCTGATGAGATGGCTTTCCTTTGATGCTGCAACACAAGCAGTGTATGCCAATTATGCAGCTATTCTCATTACACTCTCAGAGTTATTAGCAAGTGATCCTACAGCTAAAGGTCTTCTTCATGAAATAAGAACAACCAAATTCTTAAGAACAGCTTACATTTTGAAAGAAGTTCTCCCAGAGCTCTCAAAATTGAGTAAAACTTTTCAGTACAGCAATTTCTCAACTGTGCAATCATCTGTTGACTACACAATTGACATGTTAAAGAAAATGTTAAAGCTGATTTGGACCCTGTTAATGGAAGACTTAAACTCATCTCTGCCGTGCAAAAGGCCACAAGCAACCAAACAAATGCTTCAAGCTCTGACAATTCAGCTAAGCCATCAGTGATACAGAAGTTGTCAGAGCTTAGACCACTAGAGATGAACCAGGGAACAGAGAAGCAGCTGTCTGACCTGTTATCCAAGTACATCACATGCTTAGTATCTAACATCAACGACAGATTTCAGGAATCCTTGCCTGTTGTCAGTGCATTTCAAGTCTTTGATCCATTGTCAGTTCCAGATGTTGGAGGTGTCGGTTTTTCCGACTATGGTGAAATTGATATGAAAACAGTGGCAGACCACTTTTATTCAGAATCTGCTGTGAAGGCTACCCAGTTGAAAGACGAGTGGGGAAAATT
>NC_090891.1:50674677-50677177 GCF_036669925.1 Montipora capricornis
GAGGACAAGAATTTGGACATGTGGCATGACAGATTAAGTGCGAAGCAAAGGAGGATCCTCATGACATAATGGACTGGGGAGGCATGGAGAAAGCTCTCCTCAGACAAGATGTTCGCTAAGAACCTGTTAATGAAGACTGGTTGTCTGATGACAGCTGATGGCTCGGATGATGATATGATCAAACCTCAGGGGCTAGAGCCATACAGTTTTTAATTCATTTTTGTTTTTCATTTCTTCTCATTGCTTTAACTTGTTATGAACTTGGTATCAACATGAGTTTCTTTGTTATGTTTTGTTAAGGACATATGCTGTACCTGCACTGAACTGCCTATAGGCATTGCCCTATGGTACAAATAAATGATTTATACTGTATTATGAGGTGATATTTATAATATATAAAGTATATTAAGATGAAGTTCATATGAAAATATAAGAACCTATTTTAAGAACCTTGATAGCCTAAATTTGCTTTAAGTACCATTTATATAAGAACCTATTTAGGCTAAATTGAAAAATTCAAGTTCTTTACGTGGGCTATTACTGTATTGTACTTCTTATTCTTCCTTTATCTAACGCACAGCTCCATAAGCTTCTTGCTGTAATTACAGTAACTACTGTGGATAAATAAAGTTCTATTGATTTATGAGCTTCCTTACAGCTCTCAGATTGTTGACTTATCAGAATCAAGAAATCGTTCCTGAAATCAGTGCCACAATGTTCATCTGACAAAACTTTGTCACATTATGTTAGCATTATTAAAGTCATCTGCTGTTAGAAATACATGTATGGCATGAAAAAATTCATTTGCCTTCAGTTGCATGGTGATATTTCTCAGCCTGTTTCAGTTCAAGACATTTGGTGGATGATAATAATAGTAATAATAATGATGATGATGATGATGAGCTGCGTATTGGCTGTAACTTTGAAGGCAACGGAACAGTCTTGATGATTGGTGACCAGGAAATAACAGTAAAAAACAAAGAACCACATAAAATGAAAGATATCATCCACAAAGCAAATACTAGCAAACAAAAGCACGAATTACAGAACCAACCTAGGCTTGGGAAGTTTGTAAACCAACAATGGAACAACCCAGAGATATCATGACATACATTTAGCTAAGACATATTCACGCGATGGAAAAATTTACCAAACATCATACTCTCAGTGGACACACTAATTAGACAACAACTACATATAATTAACACCAAAACATCTAGAGCACAAAAACTCAGAGAACAAGTAGATGAGTTATCATGTGGAATATGCTGTCAGGATCAATAGTAATAATAATAATAATAATAATAATAATAAATTATTGCTTATATAGCACTATTTACAGTTACAAGATCAATAGCGCTTGAAACTGTCATAGCGCTTGAAACTGTCACATGTCTTGTGCAGCTGTAATAAACTAGCACAAGCAATGTATAAGGCAAGGCATGATAGAATGTTGCACCCAATCTACAATGCACTGTTAGGCAAGTACAAGGTCATGACGAATCAAAGTATCCTCTCCCTTGGTACAAGCAAACACCTCCACAACCATGCCAGGAGAACAACCAAGTACAGATCCTCTGGGATAAACATGTACCATGGCATTTAGAGAGAGGCCCAAAGGATGGAGCGAACAGACCAGACATCAGGGCATTAGATAAGAACAACAAAGAGTGGATCTTGATCGAAGGAACAGCACGCACTCCAGAAACAATCGCAGCAAGAACCAAACACAAGCAAGATAAGTATGTGGATCTAAGATTAGGAATAAAGAGCTTATACCCATGTTACAAAGTTAAACTACATTTGTAATAATTGTGGCATTCGACTTCCTTGGTGCATATCTGTACAAGAGTTTGGAGAAGGAACTGACTGAAATTCTGGGAAAAAAGTTGCAAACTCTTAACAATTAACAGAACCTTCACAAAAATGGATTTTTTCCCCAGAATTGTGAAATTACAAAAATTTTACGCGGTGAACAAATTGAACTGATCAACCATAATGATGCATAGTGCAATATAAGGACGTTTTGAATGTTTAATAATAAATTATTATTCCTTTTAGTCTCATAGGCTCCTATTTTCCCCTTTTATTGTCTAAATTTTTAAGGGTCTTGTTGGGTCTATGATTTTGATGTTTTATAGTTATGAATATCGTTTTCCATATAACTTTATATAATTATTTGGTCAACTTTACCTAGGCTATGCCCACAATGTTGTAAATCCAGTTTGAGATGAGATTGTTAATAAATTTTCCTATATACACATACATTACAATGCAATACATTCATTTGTACTTAATTGACCACTCCCCATAGAGGCTTTTCAGGGCCAATGAAACACAACAAAATGATGGAACAGAACAACAACAACTGTTAAGAATCCCAACCGGCGGGAGGCAAACCAGTTGATCTCCAGATCTCAAGGCAAGTGCCCTAACCACTGGGCCACACTGCCTCCTACATATAACACATATAACAACAATCACTTTATTCAAGTCTCAA
>NC_090891.1:50682177-50687177 GCF_036669925.1 Montipora capricornis
TCTGCTAACTTTTAGTAAATTTTGCTTTACTTTCTCTACATCCCATTATTTTATTTTGCTATTATTGTAAATTTGAGCTACGTGTGTACATGTTAGAAATTTAAACTTTGTTGGTTCGTTTCGAAACTCACAATGACATGTTAACACCACTCTTCAATTCAAACATTCTGGTAAGCTGATCACAGGAATTAAATATTCATTTTATCGTCTGTCTATTGTTTTGTGGAACAATGAACATCACAGCTAAATACAAGTTGAACAACAAAGAAAAAACGCGCATGACATGCGCATTTGGAAATACGCATTTAAAAACGTGCATGCGTTTTGCGTTTGTGTAGGCTGTTTATTCCTGGTCTGCCCTGTAATTTACTGTTGTTTGCTATGGGGAAATATTTACAATAGTCCCTTATCACAGCTAATACAGTGTATGTATAAGGCCTTAGATTAATGAACGATACTCCCTTGCAAGATCCTATTACTCCTTATTATGCAAATTCTGGACTACTAAAATTTCGTGATATTGTCAAGTTGTCAACATGCTTATTAATTTTTTTTTAATGAGCATTTATGTGAAAATACGCCAAGGAACTTTCCAATAACTCTTGTATCTGAGCAACATTATTATTTTACATGCGGTGCTTCAGCTCAACAATTATCAATTCCCTAATCTAGAATAAACATAAGAAAGTTCTGCCCTACCAGTGTTGGAGAGTATTAACAAAATGCCCTCCCTGTTTGTATTCAAGACTTACTGTAACAACAAAAACCTCTTTCATAAAAGCACTTCGCAAATATTATCTTGCTTGAAGTATTAGTCTGTTTTGATCGCATTCAGTTAGTGTATACATGTGTTGGTACCTTGTGTTGTTTCGTGATGTGATATAAAGGGCTATTCTTTGAATTATACCTGCTCCAAGGGCCCTAATTAGTCTTCACTATAATGTGCCCTTCTCCATTCAATATTCTTTATGAAGAAAAAAAACTAAAAAAACTTATACATCTTAACTGTAATAATTTATTTTACCATATAAACTCTATTTAAATGTATTTACTTATGAATAGAGAGAATCTAATAAAAATAAAAAAATAAAAATACGATCAATTGAAGCTGAAATTGGCCCTTTTCCATCCATTAGTTGTTGTGTTTCATTAAGAAAGAAGCATGGTGTGTTATTTAGTCATACTAGGTACACAGAAAACATCTTTCAAGGAGAAAAAAAGTTGGACAGTAGAAGTTGTAGTATTATATACATTAAGGACGTTCATGCGAGAATTTTCTAACATTGATTTTTTTCTGCAAATTTTACCATTGAAAGATGATGAGTTAGTGATGTCAGAAATGTAAAAAAAATGGGAGGTCACCAACTTCGTTTTGGAGGGAACTTGCCCGGTAGAATACCCTAAATCTGAAAAAATCAGGCTTCTTTAACGAATCAGGCCACAGTGCCTGTAAGCCCAAAAAGATTGCAATTACATCTTTGGAGCGCAATGTTCTCTACCAAAATTTTGATTTTATCAACGGAGTTGATAATATAAATGGGCCACCGTACAGAGATTCTAAAAGCTGACGTTTCGAGCGTTAGCCCTTCGTCGGATTCGCTCTGACAAAGGGCTAACGCTCGAAACGTCAGCTTTTAGAATCTCTGTACGGTGGCCAATTTACATTATCAACTCTGTTGATAAAACCAAAATTTTTGTATACTACTTCCCCACCGACGCAGCACCACAGTTTCTTTAGAAACTACCCCTTCGTTCTCTACCAAACAATGTATAAGTGAACCCATCAAGTGAGTTTACATTGACCCATCAATGTTCTCTACCAAACATTGTTTAAGTGGACCCATCAGTTAACTGTTGAGGTTCCTTAAAGAACTAGATGCTTCTGTGAAGCATACACTGGCTTGCCTGTGGTACGTGCTACAGAAAATCAGAAGGCACTGAATTGTGTGGTATTGAAATACAGCATTCCAGTCTCTGAAGAATAACAAATAAAAGAGAAACGAGAAACATTGGCTTCTGGGCTGACATGTTGATAATTTTCAAGTTCCCTCACAACTTCTTTTCACCACAAGTGTGCCCTATGAGCATCCGAAAATTTTGTAATACTAAACTTCACTGAAGTCAAGCCCTGTTTCGCGGGGTTAGTGTTGGGATGGGAGACCAAAACAATAAACCCCTCATGGAAAACAGAAACATCTAACCGAAAATACTATTAACGCTAACAAATGCGAACTCAGCAAGGTACAGATTCTGTTAGCTTGCTTTATGCAAAACAAATATTGATGAAAAAGCAAATAAATATTGATACACAGTTTTCAAAAAGAGCAGAAGGAAGTTTCTCGGACGGTCGATCAAGAATAAAATATTTACGACATGAAAACAACATTAATTTTGAACCGTGAATATAGAATATAAAAAGTTACGATCAGTGACAAACATTTTGGGAGATTTTTGCTACGTTCAAGTAAATTGCAAAATCGAAAGTGACATGGCCGGAATTCAGCGGGCGTCGTGATTAAGTTACCACGGCATGTTTACTTGCCAAATAGTGAAGCATCTGTGTCAAATGATGGCAAGATACCAGGTTTTTGTAAGTTTCTTTTTCTGTCAAGTGTTATAAAGTTTGACAATGAAATGAGCGAAGTCAAAACAAAGATCACAATCGCCCAACTCTTGTTTATGCAAAGTCAAAATTTACTCTCCAAGACGCGTACGACGTTATTTATCACCAGGTAATTCCATCATCTTGGAAATAGCAGCTGCTTTATTATTCATCTGCGTCACAAGTTTTCACTGATTTTGGGCCTCATTTTGTTGAAACTCAAGCACGCTTCCAACAGGCCTGTGAACCCTTCCTGCTTATAGAGCAACACTAAAAAACTTCTCCCATATCACATTTGAACCTTAAGCTCGAAAATTCAATACACAACATGATATTATAATTCACAAAGGCAGAAAATACCACAGAATCCTTTTCCAGCGAAAATTTTATTGAAACAAACAACATATTTGCTCTTAAAGGCGAAAACCTCTTCCTATTTCATTGCGTGCGTGAAGACAAGAAACTCTATTGTGTCAAATTACCATGTACTTCAGGTAAATACTGCTCACTTTGATTTCGTCTCAACGGGCGATAGATTGTTGTCGAAGTCCAGTACTCGTCGCTTTTGAGATTCATGCCTAGTTTATCCAACTGACTTTCCATTATTGAGCTCCATAAGGTATATTTTGTTTAAGGATCCACTAAAACGCCATTCGCTTTGCATGACTTTCGACGCCATTGCAGGCTAAGTTGATGATTCTACTGTGTCCACCAGAGAAATCTACGCAGTTCCACAACCCTCTCGATCCTAAGAAATGCGCAAAGGGCTCTATACACAAAGGCAACACTTACCAGGGGAGTGACAGGCAAGACTTTTACCGACACGGAAAAAAAAAAAAAAAAAAAAAGAAAAAAAAAAAAAGAAAACAAACAAACTAAACGCAGACCTCGACTGGGTTTGCCCATAGGCAACCCAGTAACAAGTTCGCATTTTAGTGACCATAGTTTCATGCGCCTTGCAGCCGCAAGATGGTAGGTTTCCATGTCCCGAGGACAGAAATCTTGAAATTTTTTTTAACTTTCCACATTGGTTTTTTGTTCATTTTTAGACAATGTGGAGATAATTGTAAATAAAATCTGTTTCTGAAAAGAAAAGTAGGGGTCACCGAACATCCAAGATCGTTAAATCCAAGCAAAGCTATAGCAATGGCCATCTACCCTATCAATGTTCATTTTAGTACTTAGCGCACGCTCGATGCATGACGTGGCTTGTGAATTTGCGTGCGCTGAAAGGATGCGCGGTAGCAATGGGGCGCAATGATGTGAAACTGCATTTGGTGCTAGACACTGAGTGTGAGGTGATGATGTACAATAAAGGGCATACAGCGCAAAAACAAGCATGGTGACCCCATCTTTGATTGTATTTTATCTATGTAATGTCCTGTGTGAATATCAGTTCTGACAAGTTTGACAGAAATGTGGAGAGTACATCATTTTCAAGGGAATTATCTTAACTAGTGAGTCATCGACGTCATTTTCTCCTCGATCCCCGTGGCTCAAGATTTTAAAGTTAGTAGTGGCGGACTTTCCAGTAAAAATAAACAAGTGTCTGTTTTAAATCAAGGCTTAAAAACTTGGGTCACTCAGTGTTTAGGTAACATAGTTATGCAATCCAAAGAAAAAGAAGAACTGATTTTTGGTCATAGTAGCAACGAAAAACGTGTGTCGCAAGACAACAGCTGATATGTAAGAACACATGAATTCTGAGATCAAAGGATTTTTCTGCTCATATTCACAAGTTGTCAGACATTCGTCAAGCCATTTAGATCGTTAGACTATTTTTACTAGGAGCTCTTTCACCCAGCTGTTTGCTTGCTTCAAGCTTCAAGTCAAATATCACCGTGTGCAAATAAAGATACTTTATCTATACGGATTGACACCAGAGCGAAATTCACAAAATTATCACATATCACATTTTGGTAATAGGAAACCTAAGGACTTACCGAGGGTTAAATGCTTGCAACTGCAATCCAATTCACTATAAATAAGGAAAAGATATTAAACTGAGAACCTCCACGGCAAGAACATTTGCGACTGCCAAAACAATTCGTGGGCCCTGGGTCGAGAAAAGGCTTCAGGTAGCCTTTTCCCTGTCCCTTGAAAAACTCACCACGGTAACTCCCGCCTTGCGGACACCTCGCTATTACGGACACCCCGCTATTACAGACAGCAGCTAAATCCCCGGCGAAAGTTACAGACGCTTGACTGAAATAAACTCCCGCTATTACGGACTTACGGACACTTTATTCGGTCCCAACGTCACAATTTTATTGTTTTCTCTCTCGTTATAGCGGACACCGAGCAGCATCTTGGAATATTTGCACACATCATCAAGTCTATTTTTTCTGCTTTTTTGATTCATAGAGGGGAGTTTAAGGTTGCTAATGAATTAAGTCTC
>NC_090891.1:50692177-50693978 GCF_036669925.1 Montipora capricornis
TATCCATCGTTTCCCACACATCTTTCCTCACAGCCATGTAGCTTTTTTTCCTCCCGAGTCGAGCCGCAGTGGGTTGCTTGACATAACCAAATCCAGAACTTTCTGTTTGCATTCCAAATAATCATCGTTAATTTTATCTGTCCATTGAATCAACAATAACAGTATATCCACATATTGGCTCTTCACCTGTTATAAAACTACTTTCTAAGCTATCCTATCAAAACATATTAAGTAATATATAAATATATAAAGAAATATAGAGGTATAGGGAGGGAAAAATGTACATTAAGAATTGATAAGTTTTTTGTAGAAATCAGTGTTGTGCGATTTGAAGTCTGTACATTGTCTTAGCTTTGCTGGAAGAGCACTAAAAATAGTGGCTGCTGCATCCTGAAAAGTGCCCTTTTCTGATGGAATTTGTAATCTTGTTGCTTGATTAGAGCGCAAAGTTCGCTTGTGTTGTACTTTAACCAGTTGCACATATGCTGGCCAGTTAGGGCTGTATAAGGCCTTGTGCACAAGATTTAGGAGGTGAAAGTCTCTTCTTTCCTTACAGGCAACCAACCTATTCGCCTAATTCTAATTACATCATTCACATACCGTCCTTCTAAAAAACTTCCCCCCCCCCCCCCCAAATTGGACGCGTTGTAGGCGCTTTACTAGGAAATCAGGTAACGGATAAAAGACAGTGTCACAGTAATCTAGTTTTGAGAGTATCAATGATTCCGCTAGGTGTTTCGGAGTCTATAATCAGCAAAGTTCTTAACTTTCTTTAAAATTCTTATACTACTATACCAGGACTTACAAAGCGTGCGAACATGTTCATCCCATTTAAGGTTCTCGTGGAAGTGAACACCTAAAATCTTGCTTACTTTACAGTACACTAGATTCTTTTTTGAAACAGAAATAAATGGACGATCTCTATGTAAACTATGTACACGTGACATCTGGCTTGTACTAATCAGCATGGCTTTGCTCTTATAAGGGTTAGTTGAGAACTATTTTATCATGAGCTGAGCGTTTCCATAGACGAGTTTAGCACTTCTGCGGATTATTGGAGTTCGGATGGGCGGCTACTTATAAGTATAGTGTTCACCTGCATATTGGTAAACTTTAGCAATGAAGGAAGATTCTCCTGTAGATCAGATACATAGCGGTTGAACAGCATTGGCCCCAGTATTGAGCCTGGGGCACACCAAATCGAAACCCTTTTGGTGTAAAGATATGGCGGTCATCGATCTTTGTGGCCCGGACAACGTGGGTTGTTGCGCGCGATCGCTCAGATAACCTAGTAAGAAACCGATGGAAGGAAAGACTTTGGAAGAAGAAAACCCGAGTGATGAGAGTTTACTGGATCAAAGTTCCCATAATGTACAGTGTCACAAGACATTGGAAAAAACGGCAAAGGAACCATTAGAGTATACCATCCTTTCTTCATTGCTTTCCTAGGGTCGTTCGCGGCATGCCTAGTCGTGTACAGTACTTGGTGAGTGTACCTTTGACAAAAACCAAACCGAAAAATCAGGATTTCCCAATGACAGTTGTTAATTAGTAGCAGTTTTAGAGGACTGGCACGTAATATCAGCGACCAACTGTGACAAACTTGAAAGATATTCCGTTCAGGACCCGGTGAAGCGGCAGGGCCTAACGTTTTTAGATGTGCGAACGACTTCGCCGCCGTGGGTTCTCTAAGCGTGAAGGGCCGATATTCAGTCATCAGGGAGATTGTCACTTCGCTCGGTCAGAGAAGTCTAGTACGAATCATTATTTACGGAGAAAGTTCTCTCAACAGTAGAAGCGA
>NC_090891.1:50694078-50696578 GCF_036669925.1 Montipora capricornis
GTTTACTTGTGGTGTTGGGTTGCACATTTATCTTCAACAATTCTAGAGTTTCGCAGGTCTCTGCGGATAATAAGGGCTTGCTTGTCCCTTTTTCTGCAATAACTTGACTAACTTTAGCACGTGCGGTTGATTGACCTTCTTTCCGAACATTTAGTGCCAACTTCACCAACTGTTTCATCACTGCGCCATTAAACAGTCGGAGCTTCACTTTGCTTGCTTGAAGAGCCGGATGTCCGGTCTGACAGATAACTGACAGGTCGTGATGAGTTAACACATTACATGTCGCTCCTGTATCTAGCTGGCAATCTAATTTAGTCTTGTAGCGCGCGTTAGGATCGGCAAATTCGGTGAGGTGTACAGCTGTTTTCCTCTGCTTGTACTGATGAGACTTCTTTGAGTTTGTAGAAAAATTCGTCGTGGTTTCTTGCACGCTTTGCATTCGTGCCCAAGGCGGGACATTTTGCAGTGTATGCTTCTGTTTTCCTCCGCAACAATAACACTGATAGGCCCTCTGTTTGGAATTTGCCTCTCGATGCTTCCTTGGATCCGAAAACAGATCGCATGTTTTCTTCTTTCTATTGTATTGATTGCGTGACTTTGACTTTGTTGTTCTGTCGGCCGGAAAACATGGACCTCTTTGGTACCTTTGGTTTCTTCTGATTTCATTGCCTTTAGCTGTAAGGTGGCAACTTCACTTGAACGGCAAATGTTTAAGGCCTTATTGATATCCAGGCTGTCTTCTTTTAGAAGTCGCAATCGATCTCTAATAATTTCTTCTGTTAGCATGCCGAACTGGCAGGTCGATGCTGCCGTCTTAAATGATTGACATAACCATCCAAGGGTTCGTCCGGATTCTGTTGGCACTATTGAAAAGGTAGCGCTCATAGGCGACGTTTCGCTTCGGCTTAAAGTAGGCTTCTAATGCCTCGATACATTCATGCATGTCCTGTTGCTGTTCAGAGCTAAGCTTCAGGTTAAGGAAAATTTGTAAACAAGTCCTTACCCATGGCGGAGCGGAGTGTGGCCAAACGTATTTTCTGTTCTTGCTTGTCGAGGCTTGTGGCGACTTCATACTCCTGCCACTGTTGCTTGAAGAATTCCCAGTTGTTACCAGATCACCCTTGACATTCAATCGGCGAAGGGACAGGGAAATGCGGATCTGTCGTCCTGGCGAGAATTTGTACGAATTATGAAGGCGTAATGGCCGTAAATCTTGTGGTTTAAACTTCTGACACCATGATGTGCGTTCAGTAAGTTGTGTACGCAAATACATGTGGCTAAATATAACATTTATTCTAATTTAATCGAACCTTACATACTCCAGTAATGCGATAGCACTGAACTTAGAAAATCAACCAATCAACACTGGTGAATATTGTAACAGTATACCCCTTCACTGCTGCATTTTTTGCCCAAATAATACACCAGAGAAACCACTCTCAAAGAATGAAGTATATCTTCGTTCTATTGACGCTATTACGATAATATTTTCAGGACATATACCAGAAAAAATTTGCCATCGTTTGAGCTATCTTTATTGAGGTGAAAGCCGGGCCTAAATACAATTTGATTTATCTAAATAAAGAAATACAGCCAACACGCACTACGAAAGTTCATGTGCGCCAATGACACACAATTCTTGTAGGCAAAAGGACCTTTTCAAGAAAGGAAACATGCATAATAATGTCTTGAAACACTTGATTTCACCTATAATTTTCTCATACCTTATGTTTTTCCTTGCTTGCCAGACAAATGTGTAGATTTTCGTAGCCGAACACTGAATTTTGCCTTTGTGAAGTCAAACCCATTGGGTTGTTCCAGAAAAAATCCACACCCCCCCCCCCCGACGGATGGGACGCTGGAAATTCTCGCGGGAGGGGGGTCCAGGACCCTGGAAATCCAGGCGGGAGGGGGTTTGAACTCGAAAAAGTCTACTGCAGGGGTCATCTGAACCGATAGTTCACGCGATTCGAACGTTTAGTTCGGTGACAGTTTAGCGCTCTCAGACCCTGAAAATAGTAGAAATATTTTGTTCACATATTTGTCACCTGACATAAATGATAATCTAAGTTCCTTCGCAGGTCCTTTTATAGCAGAAAACGCGAACAAGATACTAAAGAAAGAGCCGTCGCAACAATATTGCAACGAACAGTTTGAAACGCTTGACACATTTTTACTCGTACCCAGACCCAGCGTGCCACCGTTGTTTCATGTAATGATACAAAGAAAGAACAAAGAAAGAACAAGGGCAATTGATTTTTATGAGCTAAGAGTGTATAAACACTCGTTCGCGTTTTAGCATTTTGGCCTTGCGCATGGTATTGGCTGTCAAACGCTCGTTATCGACAATACCCGACTTTTAGCTGTTATTCCTTTGCTACAAAGTATTTATCTGGAATAATACGGAAAACAAACGCTTGTCTATTATGTCTGCTGTTTATTTTGATACTTGCCTTGCATTTGTTTTGCTTTGTTAGCACACAGCACCAAGACAAAGTTG
>NC_090891.1:50704078-50731578 GCF_036669925.1 Montipora capricornis
GGCAAACATTTCCAACGACACAATCAGACCAGTTGACTGCAGAGGTTTGTGGCATTCTGGCATTGCATGTGAGCCCTGTAAAGCTTATAAAAACATTTTGTTGACAATGGGCTGCAACCAGAAATCTAGAGAGAACTTGCCAGAAAATAAAACTGAAAAAAACAAGTAGTAGCAGTCATTGTGCTTGGAGCAGGTTAAATGAAAATGATAAGGAAAAAAGAATCAAGAATTACTCACTTGGAAGGAGGATTTCAGCGAGAAAAATTTAACAATGTACGTAAGTAAAGCTTGGTATGATGCATATTTAGTTGTTGTCTGTTTCCTTTAGTCACGATTGCCAATGCACATGATTAATTGTGATGCATGAGGAGGCAGTGTGGCCCAGTGGTTAGGGCGCTTGCCTTGAGAACCGGAGATCCCGGGTTCAAGACCCACTCTGACCACTCGTTGAATTTGATCCTGGTTGTCCCTGGTTCAACTTGCCAGCTGCACTTTTAAATAGCCAACTGGTTTGCCACCGGCCGGTTGGGATTCTTAACAATTGTTGTTGTTCTGTTCCGTCGTTTCGTTGTGTTTGATTGGCCCTGAAAAGCCCCTATGGGGTGTGGTCAATTAAGTATGTGTTTATGCATAAAATGGTAAGGGAGCCTGTGTACAAATGCCCCTTATTCAATGCTTCAACAACAATAATTCTTCAATGCTTCAATTAACAATAATTAAAAAGTAGAGATAAGTTACAGGGGCGAACAAAATTGTGAGTAGCAAATATTAGTTAAATGTCCAAATGTATTTATTACCACAATTGCTACAAATCTGGGAATGTGATTGGCTAATTTGCCATGTTCGATTGGAGTCCAGACAACGCTGCTTGCGTCAATGTGTCACGCAATGCCTACCTCAGCTCGCTCTCTGAAAAGAACATTTTTTTTGGCGTTGATATGGTGGTAAAAGTAAATTGAAATGTGGTTTAGTGTGGTCTATACTCTTATGAACAACGATTTGCGCCATCACAGTGGTCAAAAAATCAACATTTTGACCACTGTGATGACTTGTATCATTGTTAAAAAGAGTACAGACCATGCTAAACCACATTCGATTGTTAAATCTATTCATTATTGAAAAGGGAAATTTTTTATATTTTTTTTAGCTGCAAAGCAGATGTACAAGTCAAGTGTTATGGAAGCCTACATGTACTATAAACTACACTGACTAACCTGTTTTTATATCCACAGAATAAAAAGCATGGTCGAGTACAAATCTATGTGGAAATGTAAATTAATGTAAATTCAAAATTGTTAAGTTGGACTAGATATCTAAGGGATTTGTGGAAGTTATGTGCAAGGTTTGCTTGATATGATAATGTACTGAGGTTCATATCCCTCTGTATTGTAGGATAGTAACCCATACAGGTTTGCTTGGGTAATCTGTAATTTGTGTACCTTAACTGTGAACAAACCTGGAAAAATTTTATGATTTTAAAGATTGATATTGTCTTTGTCACTTTGTAGGAATGGATTGTGTTATTCAAAGAGGACAATGAAGTTGTGGAAGAACTCTTCAAGGAGGTGGAAAAGTGTCATCACGAGGAACCAGACAACTTCAAGTCTCTCTTTATTCAACAACAGCAGAAGGCTTTGTCATGCCCAGATACTAGATCCAGAAGATGGCATCCACTCATAATCAGATAGTGCTTTCAGCTTTATTCGTCATCTCCAAAAGCTTATCAATTCCTTAAGGACAGTGGTGTTTTACTTCTCCCTGACAAAATAACTCTAAGGGACTATAGTAATTGCTTTAATGTGGACTCGGGGTTTCATTCAGGGTTTTTAGATTTGGTGAAGAAAGATTTTATCAATAGGTCTAACCCTAAAGATTATGATGTTTGGGTGTATACTGTCGCACTTTGTAACAATTGTCACACTTTGTAATACCTGTCGCACTTTGTAATAAAATTGTCACATTTTGTAATACCTGTCGCACTTTGTAATAAAAAAGCTGTCGCACTTTGTAATAACAGATCATCGCACTTTGTAATAAAAAAGCTGTCGCACTTTGTAATAAACTTGAAATAGATGGTCGAAGGACAAGTAAACCCAGTTGTCAAGTGTCATCATCGGCAACAACAGCGACAATGACAATAATAACACAGGAAAAAAAATCCAAAACCCAATAATGGTTTCTAAAATGGGAAATGATACTTTAACCATTCTTAAAAACCATCCATGTGAATGGCGAATAATTACCATTAATGGGTTCTTTTTTAAAAACCATTAATGGTTTTCCTAAAACCCAATAGAGGTTTTAAAGATGGGAAATGATAATTTAACCATTCAAGGAAAAATGAGAATAACTAATAATGGGTTCTCTTCATAAACCTATTAATGGTATTTGTTAAATCCAAACAGATTTAAAAATGGGAAAAAGCTGTTTAACCACTCTCAAAAACCATCCATGGAAAAAAGTTTAATAATTACCAACGTTTCTGTTATCAAACCCATTAATGGAATTGTTTCAAAACCCAAACAAGTTATTAGTGGAAATATTCTCAAAAGCCACTCTTGGGAAGAGGTGAATTATCAATAATTTTTTTTTATCACCAACCCATTAATGGTATTCTTATTTAAACCCTCACTTGTTTAAAATGGGAAATAGTAGATTTAACTGCTGTCACAAACCATCCATGGGAAAAGAATTAATGATGCCATTTATGGCATCCATGGTGGTCAAAAATCATCCATGGGAAAAGGTGAATAACCATCAAATTGATTTATGGTAATTATATCATTACCTTGTTACTAAAGGAACAAGAATTAAATTTTGTTCTTAGTAATTTCCCATTACTTTAACAGTAATGTGAAGTATACTAATGTAATGTTTGATAGTTAAAATGACTAACATAATTTATGCCTTGTGTTGTTATTGAATCTATGTAGAGGATGCCAAATCAAGGACACTCACTCATGTATAGGAAGCGTGCAACAATGTGTTCTTTATTCTGGGAATCAAAGCATGTGACCGTACAATTATAATTATGGAGGGATAAAGCTGAACTACATGTTGGCTAACAAAATGGAGCAATAAAGACAACTCAATTCTTTACTAACCAAGAACCAGTCATTGTACATGCGATATAACACAAATTCTAAACATTCACTAACTGAAAGCTAAATATTACCCATTCTGAACACAACATTTGGCTTACCAGATTTAGTATTGATATGGGCACCAAATGAATGACACCGAAGTGCTTCAGTGTGTAGAGGAGTTCTATATCCATTGGGTAAGTTTAAAGCACTAATGTTCAAGATAAAATCCTTAACTTCCAAACTTCAGTTTGGTATGAAATTAAGGATTTACAGTCAACCACAACAAGGGGGAGGGGAATCTATTTCCTCACTGGTAAACACACCAAACATTCCTGGCAGAATTCTTACACCACAAGGTATCTAAAATGGTTTTAACAGGATAATATCATCACGAACAATTATAGTGTCATGACTTAGCTCCTTAGTCAACTTTACGTAACCAGCCTTAATGAGGCCATCAGCAACTGGCTTAAGATACTCCTCTTTAGAAAGCGAAGATTTCAATTTCAGTTTTAAAGGCTTTGTTGCTGCTGCCAGCTGAGACCGCGAAATTTCTTTGACATTAATTGCATTGAAGGCCACACAAATAATGACTTCTGCAGCTTTTCTGCTCAAGGCCAAGTTGTCAACAGCATCTGAAGTACCAACTGTAAAAGAAGGAATACCACACTCATTTTGGAGCACTTTATGTTATAAAGATATTAAAAAACAAGCATTTCAAACACTACCTCCCTGTCAAAGCTCAAAACAACCTCATGTTTAAAAGAATGCATCTAAAGTTAAAATCCCTTATATATATCACAAACTAATCAGTTAGTAATATCAATACTTTTCAATTACCTTTGCATTTGAGAGCATTAACCATTTCTTTGGTTGACTTGCTCTTTGGTTTCTTCTTGCTCTTCCGTTTTGGATCAATCCTTTTTGATGAGGAAACTGCAACAAACAAAAAAATTCTGTTTATTACATGGAATTAAAAAGGGAATCTCTTATGTGGGCCTTATTAAGCTAATTAAGATACTGTCTTAATACCAGTACACAACAAATACCTTGTTGTTCAAAGAAATGATCATCTTCACTTTCTGATTCTGTGTTTGCAAGTGACTCCTTGCTTGTTGGATTGTCAACAACTTTAGGCTTTCTCTTTGGCTTTAGATCAATATTTTTCAATGGGGGACCTTCAACAAAGAAACAGATTTCTTTAATTACAACAAAAGAGAAATTGGAATGGTCAAATCTGGACTATATTATAATGACACATGACCTTTGCATCTTAAGCTTTACATTTTCATAATAACACACTGCTGTAGAGGAAAATTTTCATAACAAGCTGTTTACTTTTAGAGGGGTTATTACTGGAAACAGCTTTAAACATATGTACATGTAAGAGATCAGCCTAGAACAGCTTAAACTCTAGTAGTCCAAGGCTTTATATTCAATTCAGGGGACCTACATGTACTATCAGAAGGATAATTGCATCTGGGATTTTAATGCCTGCTATCAAGAGAGCTTGTTATGAGTGCCATTTTTCATGATGGGAAGGGGGATTATTACCACTGTTTACCTTGCTCTTCACCGTCACAGCCATCTTCACTGGTTTCAGATTCTGATATGAGCTCTAGGTTGCTGATTGCCTGATCATCAGCTTTTGATTTGCCATCTGTAAGGTAAAAGTCCCATATTATACCTAAGTCTAGACTCTGTAAGAGTTTGAAGTGGCAAGAAATGATACATGCACAAGACTTAACACCAAGTGTTTCCAAGACTTTGACTGATTGTGACCTTCAAGAATAATACACTAAGATGTGTATCTTGGTGTATATGATGAAAGAATGTTGTATGTTATAATGATGATGATGGTGATGACGATGATCATTATTATTACGCATGGACACCTCTAAATTACCATGTTGTTTGTGGTCCTTATCTACCAGTAAATCTTCATTCCCCATTTCTGTGGTTAACCATGTTAACTCATTGTTGCATTTTCCATTTGGATCATCGCTATCATGTTTTTTCTGCCGTGCATCTCTTTTTAAGAAAACAATGTATAGTTTAATCTTTCTAGTAATTAGCTCTGAAATGAACTGCATGATTTAAACTGTCCAAAAATAATACGCCAAACTGCCTTGTACATTCTGGTGGAAAGAAAAAGGTGGAAAAGGCAAGTGAAAAAAAAGCTAGGTCATTCCAGTGTACCTTTGTGTAGTCATGACCTTTTTTAATTCTTCGCCGTCTTTCATTCAACGTGTCAAGTATATGTTTCCGTATTCCCTCTTTTGTAAAACCACAAGGCTCATATGTGCAGGTTGCTGCCAGTTCTTCAACTAAGTCATTTAGCTCTTTTAAGGCTTTCACGTTTTTTCGGAAAACAGGAATGTTATTTCCTGGCCATTTCATTACTGCTTTTTCCTGTACAGTACGTCTCCTGTGAAACGTGCAAACATGAAGTTCAGTACAGTATGCCAAAATATATTTGCCTTAATATTCATACAATAAAACTTGCATTAACACCATTCAACTGACTAAACTTCACTAGCTACCTGATTCTTGTTTCTTACTGAATTTGACTTTTATGTTATTACAAATTTGCACAAGTATGTGCATACTTGTTTGCTGGTTGCTGAACGAAAAATATAAAAAAGACACCCCTGGGTATATGATGTAGGGAGTCTACAAGTCATGTGATCACACCGCGCGAAATCAACTGAAAATATTCCAAGTCTACATATATTTTCGCTTCTTATTCCCACTCAACTGAATATTTCAACAAGTACACGCCACAAATGTAAAAATTATTTCTACTGTGCAAGAGAAACCTGAAAATAGACGTAACCCGATTTTGCATGAAGCTTAGCTTAAAATATAAAAGCATAGCTTACGTACTTAGCCTTGTAAATCCTGGCGTCCAAAGGAACCATATTTCTCAGGGCATTTCTCGATGGCTTAACACTATCATGACTGGACCTCGACTTAAAGCTGTCTGAACTCTGAGATGAAGTCGATGTTAATATTACTGTGCTCCGGTTGACTTCATCATGGCAAGTGTGTTCCTTAACCAAACGTTGAAACTCCAGCTGGGAGCCAATATCTTCAAGTCCACAGGCTACGAACTGTTCAATTGATGCATTTGAAGCAAAAAATCTTAGCAACGATCCCTTCATTTTCTGCTCTAAAAAAGGCAACAAAAAATACTTGCAAACACCATTCAACTAGCCTAAAACAACTCAGAATTATTTAACGCGACAACTGCGTGTCAGTTTTGCTGTTAGGAACACCACGCGGATGAATTACCTTTAAATTTTCTTCCAGTTTCCTCTGAGAAGTGTCTTTTTATAAACTCAGACACTTCACCTACATCCCAGCTCTCCATCTGCTTAGCATCTGTGGAGTCGGCCATCGTTTTCTCGCGGTTAAACAGTAAAATCTTCAGGACTGTGACTAGCCTTTCAAAGAAGCAACTTGCACCAAAAAAAAAGGCGCCAAACGTCAGGCCTGGTTTCGCGATGGAAGGCGGGAAGTTATGACGTAGCTGAAGGTAGGTATATCATGTATTCTGTAATATACTGTATCTCTTAGCGACCAAAACGTTGGCGGGCTCATATCATGCCAAATGAGAAGCCATAAGAAATTGAGACAAATGAGGAATTAAAGTGGAAGCTTTAGATAATACTGTGTTGCTTATTTATGGTTATTTTAAAGGCTGATTAAGTGGTTTGGACCAGCGCATAACCATAAAGCAAAAGTAAGCGTATTTTAGTGAGCGAACGCATTTTTTATTTGAACCGAACGCCATCACTGTCATGGACTCAAACTGGAAAGAGGCTTGGGGAGAGACAAGAAAGCGACCAAGGGAGCAGGAGTCAGACGGGAAATGTTTTCCTGAGCCAAATTAGCGGCGAATGCACTCTATCGCGAACTATTTATGGCACGCCGAACGCCAGACTTATCCACGAGGATTTCAATAACAGGTGAGACGTAATGGTTTGTGGAATTATAACACTGCTAAGTAGACTATACATGTATTTGAGATTTTATTACAAGAATAAAGTTGTTCGATGGGATTCAGTTTACCTTGCGGTATGAAAATTTCAAGAGAGTTAATTAGTTTTTCTCTAAAATTTGCTTTTTCCTGCGGTTTTAATTCAAACACCTGATCCGTGAAAATTAAGCCAGATCCCACCAAAAAAACTTACTGTGAGGGAAAATATCTGCTGAAATCTACTCTATTTTACTGTATCACTGATTTTCATCCCAGTAACCTTTTTTAACCCGACTTGACCTTTATGTTTTCTTCAATAACAGGATGGAGGAGGGGCATCGTAAAACAGAGACCAAGAAAAGAGAAAATAAGAACATGGACACGGAGTGACGTTTCGACATGCATTTGTACCCAAATGAGTTACAGGCATTCACATTGCCCTTGTGAATCCTGCGATGGGAAAGCAGTATCATCATCTACGGAGTACAATCACTGGCAGAAAAACATAGTTTTAGCAAGGTAATATTTTAACAACACTTGTTGATTCCTTTTCGTTTTACTTTTATTACACACATAGAATACATGTATGTACCCCGCTACTTAAGTACATATCATTGAACAAGAGTGTATTCTTTCAGTTGCAAATAGTTTTAAATAACTAGTTCATTAACCATTCTAGAATATGTCAATTGTTAAGTAGCCAGGCCTTCAAAAATTGTTCCCATTATTTTAAAGTGCACCTAACCCGAGATGAAACTTTGCAACATTCACATAAAGAATTTGATAATATTATCAGTATCTGGTTTTTTTTTAGGGTTTTAAAAATTGGCAGAAAGTAGCTGAATTTTGTTATAATAATATATTAATATTATTGCCTGTAGCGTGCAAATTATCATTCGAATATGATCAAATGCACGTTACATCAAATAAAAACTAAATGCATCATATTAACGTGGACAATGATGCCTTTGGACGGCTGTTGTCCTCAAAATTTTCAATTGCCTGCTTTTTCAGTTTATTAACAGCTTTGCTTCACTTTTTTTTACCAGCAGTGGCAATTGTACTGACCAGGATAATGAAGTTTCTGAATGTGAAAGCCCTTCTGACGTAATCAGTGAGGACGAAGATTATGTGATTCCCTCTGATGGTTACTCGGGTGAAGTTTCAAGTGATCCTGAAGAAACTGTTTGCAGATTTGATGTTGATGATGATTTCGATGATTATGATGATGGTGGTGGCGGTGGTGGTGAAGGTGTTGGCGACGATGATGACGCTGGTGGTGGCGTTGGTGATGATGACGCTGGTGGTGGCATTGGTGATGATGATGATAGTGGTGGTGGCGTTGGTGATGATGATGATGGTGGTAGTGGTGGTGGTGGTGGTGGTGGTGGTGATGGTAGTAGTGGTGGCAGTGGCACTAATAACGATGCTGATCAGAATGTCAAAGAGGAAATAGTGTCATGCATACTCAGGGGACTCATTTTAGCAGAGGAGATGAAATCATCGGTCAAAAGTATGGAAAATTTGTTGGAATATGCAAAGGACCTTTTCTGCAAAGGTGACCCTAACTTAGAAAAGTATTGGCCCTCTAACTGACGAGAAACTGAAAAGTTACTCAAAGAAGTGGGCTACAAAGACCCTAAGCAGTATTTCATTTGCCTGGATGAAAGTCATTATGCTAAATATGACATAATGGAAGATAGAAAGTCTCTTTGTAGGTTCTGTGGAAAGCCTGGGGCTATACCGTACTACTACTTAGGACTCCCTCAAAAAGTTAAATTGTGGTGCTCTGATGAAACCATGTGTCAAAAGATGGCAAAATTCTGGGAAGAGAAAGACCACTGGCTTCATCACAAAGGAGCTTGGTTTCCTCTTAAAGAGGTCTGGGACGGTGAAAGGTTCAGTGAAGTCTCTTGGTTCTGGGACCCAAATTCTGAATGGTTGCTGCCAACCAGATGTGATTTCTGCTCAGCAGTTTTAAGTGCAGAGGAGATTGAAAGCTCCTCTTTTGATGGAAATAACTATACTGTAATTTGCAGTGAGTGTGGCTCAAAAACTACTTGCAAGGGTGAAAAAGCAAGGGGTGATCCTAGGAATATTGTGTTAATTGGACACTGGGACGGATGGTACCCATTTCAGAGTAAGTCCAGTCATAGCTGTGGGGCAATAGAGGTTTCAGTTCTGAACATGTCTAAGATGGATCGTTGTTCCACTGACGAAGTCTATGTTGTGGGTTTTGTTCCTTGCTACAAAGTTCCAAAAAGGCGACCATGTGCGTTAGATCCATTTTTGGAGCCACTTATTAAAGATCTAGAGGACAGCTTTATTGAGGGGAACAAGGTAAATTATGCCATAGAAATAAATGGATGCAATGCTGTGGAGACCATTGTGCGTTGCATGCTTTTGTTGTGGACAGGGGATTATCCCGCACAAAGTGAGGTGGGCAAATTCATAAACTGTGGGATACTACCTTGCCGCAGGCATCATTTAAGAGGTACAAACATTGACAATGGAAGTACTTATTATGTAGCAAGCAACAGGTACCATGCTAGATTTCCTGTTGAACCCCGGGTTTTAGAAGATGAAGTATGCGTGATGTCACAAATTGAGGAGGAAGATCGACCTACTGTACGAAGTACTCTAGCAAGACGAAGTGGTTACACTGGACTATCTATTCTTCACAGACTGCACAGGCTTTATGGGTTCAATGTTATTTTAGATACTGTGTTTGACATGATGCATAATATTCCACTGAATGTTGTGCGGAAGGATTTAAACCGTTATCTTGATGATGACTCTGTTGACAAATCAGCTGTGGATAAGAGACTCAAAGCAATGCCCTGGACCAGTGAGCTAAAGGATGGCCGAGTCCCAAAGTCTTGTGCTAAAATTGGACATTGGAAGAGTGAAGAATACAGAAAATTTGCTTTTCCAG
Source organism: Montipora capricornis (assembly GCF_036669925.1). Classification (NCBI taxonomy): domain Eukaryota; kingdom Metazoa; phylum Cnidaria; class Anthozoa; order Scleractinia; family Acroporidae; genus Montipora; species Montipora capricornis. Next base: position 50,714,082 of record NC_090891.1, read on the forward strand.
CATCTGAGTGTGTTTTAGTGGTTTAATTGAAGATGATGACTTTCAAATTTGGGTTTTGGCAGCCAGAATGGCTGAAATGGTCTACTACAGTGGGAGAAATGGCTGGAAGGAAGAGGATGTGGAATTATTTGACAATATGGCAAAGCGCCATATCATTCTGACAGAGGAGAATCTAGGGCTTGACCAATGTGTTGTAACAGCCCACAATCTTGAGCATGCTGCTGAAGACATACTCCGTTTTTCTTCACCAGATAATTATTGGTGTGAGGCCTATGAGCGAGCAGTTTCCAAATATATTGCCACTTCATCAAACAAGAAGAACATTGAACTTACCTTTGCCAAAGCTGAAGCCAGGAGAGAAATTTTGAAATGTTTGAAGAGTAAGGTGAAAAAGCAAAAGGAAAGAAGGTCAGGGAGCTCTAATACAAGCAAACTTTGTGCGAGTAGTGTATCTGAAGCATTGAAACTATACTCAGAGTTACCTTTAGAATCAAGACCTGCTAATGAAGGAATTCTTGTTGGCAAACAAGAAAACAATCACTATCGATTATTGGGTCATGAAATGCACCTCCTTCAACAACAGTACCCTATTGCTGAGAAGATTGACACTGACTGTTGCATTTTTTCACGTTTATGGAAACCTTGCTCCAATAAAGATGGTATTCTTTATCGTGGAGGTGAAACAGTTGTCATTCAAGATGACAATGAAGTGGACCAAGAAATTGTTGTACGTGTTGATACCTTTCTTTGTGTTGTGGTTGATAACAGTTTCCACTCACTGTTGAGAGGCAGCCTCTTTCCAAAGATGAAAGATGCGGATGGATCGCCAAAGATTTACCCCTACAATTTTGGGAAACTGGTTGTTCCTTCTGTCCAGCAACGTCTTGTTCCCACTGAGAAAATAACACGTAAAGTTATTCTTTATCCTGATCCTGAAAACCTAGATAACCCTAATCACTTCATTGTCATTGACTTTATGCGGAATCAACTGCCTGTTTCTTGTGATACAGTGATTGTCCCATTTTATCCCCAACGTGATGATGTTGTGGTTGTTGCCTGTGCAGATGAGAAAAACTACATTGCACACATTATCAGTGTCCAAGAAAGAGACAAAACAGTTAAACCTCATTACTATATTGAAAACCCCCTTAAGCCTGGAGCAGGGTTGTATGTTAGGGAGAGCTATGGGCACCGCTCAGTGCAGACAGTACACTGGGACTGTATTTTAGGACTTGCGGAAGGCCACTGGCAAGGGAATGTTTGGAAACAGTAGCAACCTGGCAATGTAATCCACAAGTAAGTTTATTCAGTGCATGGATAATCAATACCCATGTTAAACCTTTGCATGTACATGTATGAGCCCGTGCACTAATGTTAATATAGTAGCCTTTCTCTTTACTGCTCTTCCAAACAAATGCAAGTTGATTCCAGGTTGTTATAGTAAAGTCACCACATAAACAGTCAATCATAAGATGTACATGTATGCAAAATAAGGCTTTTAGTTCTGTAGGACCTAGCAGCATTGAATTTTGAGTATGGCATTTCTGTATTATTTCGAGATAATATTAATACTGTTGCACCTATCAATAACACACAAACTCTGTTACGTTCATATAAACGGTTACATTTTTTGCTGCCATCAATCATGAAGGGAACCTCTCGGGAAACAAGTTCTCTTAGACAGGATCAAAAGGTCATGTCTGTTAGCTGTGATTGGTAGATTTGGATCCATCTTGTTTGCTTCTGTTTTTCAAGGTTTGGTGGCTGTCACAATAATATTATTAGTATGATTGTTAGCAGTGAGAAATGGAATATTTAATTAGGTTTTGAACTTCATACATGTAGGTTGTGTGTCATTGAAAAGCACAATAAAAATTATAGTGGTTCAGTGTATTTCCTGTAAATGGTTTATACATAAATACTGCACTCATGTCTATGTTGATTGGGATTTATGTTAATTGCTATTAATGGAATTTTTATTCCACAACAAAATAAAGTGATTTACTGTAGGCACATTTCCCAAATATGGTTATTAAAGAGGACCCTGGCAAGGGTTTATTAACTAGGTCGATGTCATTAATGGAATTTCATATTTTGAGATAACATTAATGGAATTGATAACTTTACTTGGAGTGGTTTGTGTTTAAAATCTATTCCTGTGTTTTCAGATACCATTACTGTTTTTCATACGGATCATTGCTAAGAGTGGGATTTTTTATTCTGTAGTTACATGAATGGGTTTAGGTACATTTCCTGTATATGGCTTTGGAAAGAACCCTAGTATGGGTTTTCAAATACCCATCATTGTTTTAATTAAATGTTAATTCCATTAATGGGATTTTATTTTCCATAATAACATTAATGGTATTGATATTTTGTCCATGAATGGTTTGTGTGTAAAATCCATGAAATGTAATCTAAAACAAATTACTTTTTCAACAAATTGATTTCCATTAATGTGAAAATGGCAAAATGACATTCAGGAAACTTAATTCACATTAATGATAATTGATCACCAAGTTTCATTCGCAGAAAATCCCAATAATAGGAACCTTCTAAGAATGGGAATTAACTTATTTCCCAACATGGTTTTAACAAATAACGTGGATGGAATTTCATTTTTTTTTCCTGTGATAATAATAAGTGTTCACATCAACTTCTGGCTTCAAGATCTTTCTAGGGAAGTACAACTCTTTATATGCGGATGACCTCGATAGAGAGAAAGTGTCTACGCCTGTGATAGGGAGAGTCATTTAAAATGGGAGTTTGTATTGGAATTTCATTTAATTAATTGTTAGTAAACGTAATGAAAGGTTTCCTTCAGTGAAACGTGATCGTATAAGCAAAATATGTTTATGCGTCATATCTTTTTGCAGTCTGTATCAGGTCAAAACTTTGTCTTTGAGTTTGAAGTTTTCAGTGTTGTGGAGCCGTTTGTGCCGTCTCACCATCCGATCATTAAGCTTTTCTCTATAAAGCTTAGCTCTGTCCCGTATCTTTTTGACATTTTTCCTATATGAAGCCACGTCTCATTTTCATGGTGCGCTAGTAATTACATCATCACCATCTGAATCTACACATTCCAGAGACGCCTTCACTAATAGATTAGATTTCCGTCTGTAATAGATTTCAAAAGGAGTTTTCCAGCCAAGCTCTTCCTTGCATTCGTTGTTCAAAATCCGATTGTAGTCATCGAAATTTGCTGCCCAATTAACTCTCTTCTTCCCCGGAGATACCAAGTCGTACATAATCCTTTTTCTCAATTGTTTATGCGATCTCTCTACCTTTCCCTGAGACTGCGGGTGGTAAGGCCTCTACTTAATTAATTTTATCTTTAATGCCTTACAAAGAGGTCTAACTTTTCCTTCAAACTCAGATCCACGGTCGCTTTGAAGGCAATCTGTTGGACCATGTTCTGCATAGAATGCTTTAAGGGCTTGGCTAACATGATGACTTACTTTCTTTTCCAGTGGGCGCAGCCAAGAATACCGGCTAAAAACATCCATTATCCTCAAAACATATCTGTACACTCCCCTTTCGTGTTCAACAGTATCTTTGCTTAAGTCCATGAGATCAACTTGATGTTGAGCTTGAACGGATTTTGCAGTAACTGGTCTTGGCGTAGCTTTATTGGTAAACTTGATGTTATGAATGCGATACTTTATTTTGCTGTTTGTCTCTCTCAGTATATTGCTCTTGCTCACACCCACAAAACCAGCAGCAGCTCGATTTTGCAGCTTTTTGCATCCACCAGACCGCTTGACACCAGGTCGCCTCCAGCTATGTAACCAGGCCTTCAACCTTGTACAATCGTGTGTCTCTTAGCTCGCTTCACTTTTATCAAAAGTTCCATTGTAAGTGCTGTTGTTTAGTCTAGCTGTGATAGTATTTCCCCATTGCGACGTGGTGTGCCATTTCTTGTATTGTATATCTAGGTTGTACACGCACGTTGTACACGCACATTGTACATGTACGTTGTAGGTTGTAGAAACAAACATAAACAACGTTTCAGTGCTCAATCTAGAAAGCCTTGAGCGTCTCAAGTGTTCAAAGATTGTTTAAGTGAAATCAACGTTCGCTCAGATCAGTGTTCCTTTAGCACAAATCATAATCTTCTTGCCAGACAGGTTGGCGTCTTACACAGCCATATCCTCTTGGTTCAAAACTCAGGAGGGTCTCCGACATTTCCATTTTCTGGATGCACTCCTGTACTTGTGCTCTGCTCCGGCTCGTGTTCTTGCCTCAGTGTGGGGAGGGAGCTACTTTCCTCCTGTGCTGGCTCCGGAATCACTTCCTGAGCACTGTTCCTGGGCGGTTGTTCTGGAGTAGAGCGCAGTTGACATCGATTTTCTGCGATAGGTTCGGCCTTCAACTTCAATTTCATAAGAGCACCTGCCGAGAGAACGAGTGCAGACCCCAAGACTCCATTTTTGTTCACCTGGAAGCTTCATTTGGACAGTATCTCCAACCAGCAAGGGGGGGGCAGGTTCTTTGTGCCTCGGTTGTACTGCATTGATTGCACTTTTTGCTGTGCTTCCAGGTTCTTTCTGGTTGTCACTTGGTCAGCAGAAGGCTTAAGCAGCTTCTCGGAGGTCGGCAGTAGTGTGCGAATGCGTCGACCCATCAGCCTTTGAACGGGTGAGGTGCCAAATCCCTCGCTTGGTGCCAATCTAGAATTGCCAGTAAGGGATCTTTCTTGACAACCTTTCCGCTTTACCGTTTGACTGTGGATATCGCCGGCTCGACGTTCTGTGCTCGAACTTCCATGTACTGGCAAACTTTGCAAATGCTTCGTTGGCGAATTCAGGGCCATTGTCAGTGATTACTACCTCGGGAATCCCATGACGAGCAAGCTGCACCTTGAATTGCGTAATCACAGCGTGTGCCGTCTTCGTGTGAATCTCCGCAGCTTCAAAGTAGTTGGACCAGTAATCTACTAGGATCAGGAATGTTTGATGTTCCAATTCAAACAAATCTGCTGCAATCTTTTCCCATGGGCGAGGGCCAAGTCATGAGGGTTCAGCTCTTTCCGAGCCTGTGCTGGTCTATACGTCTGGCAGGTGGACCATCTTGAGAGAAAATCACGGATCTCCGTACTCATTCCTGGCCAGTATAATATTTTGGGTGCACAACAAATGCAACCTCCAATGCCAACGTGACTGCTGTGTATCTGATTCAGCATGTCCTTACGAAGCGATCGAGGTACTACCAGCTGCCCACCACGGAAAACCAACCCTTGAGACTCAATCAGCTCACTGCGCTCTCTCATATTAAGGGCGAACAGCAGGCGGGCAGTGTTTCTTCTCTGGCCACCCTTGCGCAATAACACGAATTTGCTCCCGGAACACATCTCGTTTGAGGGTGTCCACTCGCACATGTTCTTCATGGTCTACCGTCTCAAGGGCGCGAATCTCACAGGGGTCTGAATGAGCTCCTTCTTTTGTTTTCATGTAGGCTTGACTAAGTGTATCAGCAATATACATGCGGTACGTGTACAACCTACGACCTAGATGTACATGAGGTGCGTGTAAGACAGCTGCCTGTCTGGCAAGAAGATTATGATTTGTGCTAAAGGAACACTGATCTGAGCGAAGGTTGATTTCACTTAAACAATCCTTGAACACTTGAGACACTTAAGGCTTTCTAGATTGAGCATTGAAACGTTTATGTTTGTTTCTTTTTTTGTTAAAGAGAAGAGGATGTGGCGTGTCATGTGTGACACTGCTAGACTGCTAGACACCAGGTCCGCCCCAGCTATGTAACCAGGCGCTCAGCCTAGTACAATCTTGTGTCTCTTAGCTCGCTTCACTTTTATTAAAAGTTCCATTGTAAGTTCTTTTGTTTAGTCTTGCTGTGATAGTATTCCCCCAACTGGTAGATGGATTGAATAGTTTCACAGTGATAATTTCTCTCAGAATTTAATAAGTTTCGGCCTTTTTTATTTTATTTATAAACATCTTTTTTAGCAAAGATCAATTTTTCAATGATGATTGCCTCAATTTCTGCGGGTTTCAAGTAAAATGGAGTACACTTAATTAATTTAAAATGGTGGGTTGTTTCTAACTTCTTGATTTTGTCAGACACCTTTTTCAATTCGAAGGAAAAATAATGGAATTGGATTTTGCCAATACCTACACTCATTAAATTACGTCATTGTGACAATCACAACTTTCCTAGTTGTTGGAAATTAAGTGCATATTATATTATTGTGTTAATGTGGTGGCCGTCTCATGAGCAGCCTAAACAATCATCAGCTTCATCTTAAAACATAACAACTATCATTATTGTTATAATATTTTTAGAATTATTATTATTATTATTATTATTATTATTATCATTATCATTATTATTGTCGTGTTGTTGTTGTCATTGATGACACTTATTACTGGGTTTACCTGTCGTCCGACCATCTATTACAAGTTTATTACAAAGTGCGACAGGTATTACAAACTGTGACAGTACAGGGTGGGGACCATTCATGATGAGGTTTCTCTGAGAAAAGACCTTGTGTTTGATGATTCTGGAAAATTGATTGGTTTTGTTAATTTAGGGTCTGTCCAGAATAGCATGGATGATTTGGAGCAATGCTTGTCTGCTAAACAAAATTCCCAAGTACTCCAGATGAAGCCACACACATGTTTGTTTTTATGGCTGTTAGTCTATTTTCAGACTGGAAAATGCCAGTAGCTGTTTTCCCTCCTACAACAATATATGCATAGGCTTTGTTCGATTTGTTTTGGAAATGCGTTGAGGAATTGGAGCAACAGGACTTTAAAGTACTGACCAGTACATTTGATGGTGCTTCCCCACATCGACTTTTCTATAAGTACCATTGTCCACCTGGTGCACCAAAAAGTACAATAATTTACCAAACAAACAATCATTATGCATTTGAAAAGCGACCATTATATTTTATTTGTGATCCAGTTCATCTTTTAAAAACAACTAGGAAAAACTGGGAAAATAGCTTTTGGAGAAACAAGAGCAAAAAACTGAGAAACAATGGCATGTGGGTTACATGGCTGCAGCTCATTGATGCATGTGAAAATGATGTCAATTCATCTCATGCGTCTGGTTTGAGTTTACTGCAGAAACTGACTGCTAACCACATTTTTATTAATCCTTACTTAAGGATGAGAGTCAACTTAGCTGCACAAGTGTTCAGCAATAGAGTTGCACATGCCATCACAGAACAAGGTAAACCAGGTACAGAGGAGACAGTTAAATTTGTAGAGCATATGAATGACTTTTTTGATTGCTTGAATGCTAACAGAATCAACACATGGTTTGAATTTAAAAGTGTGTACCGCACCCAATTAGATGGGAGGCTACATTGGTTGGAAAATGATTTTTGAAATATTTTCAAGACTGAAAAGACTGGGCCATGGGCAGGAAGATGTCCTGTTAGCAGAACGTAAGCTGTATTTTATTAGTGATCAAACCTGGGAGGGCTTGCAAATTTGTGTCAAATCTTTTGTGGAAGTTGTCAAGTTTTCTCTTGATATTCCAGGGGTCAATTTTGTTGTGGCCACAAAGTTCATTCAGGATGTACTAGAAATGTTTTTTGGTAAACGTAGACAAAACAGAGGAGCTTATGGAGCATTCACCTGCAAAGAATTTATGAAAAGCTATTGTAGTTCTGTTTTCAGTCAGTCACAGTAATTATGACTGTATGGCGCATTAAGTGTAGTGGAGGTGCCTTGGAAGATCTTGATGTAGATTTGCCATTGCCGAAACAAATAAAAAGGGGTGAGTCTTATAGGTATAATAATGTATGCATCTTGGCTCTGCAGAATCCCTCCAAGCATGACATGCAGGTTGTGCTTTTCTCTGAGTTGTCCTGTGATGCTACTTTTGATTTTGTGGCACACTTGTTTGCAATAGGTTTCAGTAAGTAGGCAACTTATTTTAGAGACCAGTATGAAACAATTTGCATGACCATGATCATGTACGGATGTCTCTTGTTCACATAAGCATTGTCACTCTTTCATTGCTGTATACCGTAGGTACAATAGTGGTGATGTATTTCATTCTAAATGGTTTGAACCCAGGAGTCATATCATTAAGTAGAGTAGGATCGTCCGCGTGAGTGTAGTCCTGAGATGACATTGACTGACGTTTCAACAACCTGAGCGGAAGTCATTTCACTTGACTCCATCGCGCAGAATGCTATTTTTTCAGCGACACATACTTACGGTGCTAAATTTTGTGAGAGGTGGCATATTAATTTGCATGTCCAGAACAAAATAAAAGCATTGATTGCAACCATTAAATGACTGGGAAAGCATTTAAAGAAGTGCAGGGTTGACCGGGGGTTCTTCAAGCTCTAAAGACAGCTCCCGATCAACGTGCTGCATTTCTTGAGCTGAGGACATTTTCATTACTTTGGTTGACGCGATCCGAACCAGCTAGTGTTAGAGGTGTAATCGATTACCGCGACTTTTTAACTGTTAAATTATTATCAGTTTGAAACATGTATGCAGTCTATTGAATTTGAATAAGCGCGGTAAGTATCAATCTATGCGCGAACAATGGGCCAGTAATTAAGAGGAAGTTGCATTGTTCTTGGGGGCAGAGGTTTTGTTTGCTCTAAAGTCTCTTGGGGTTTTAGGGAGAAGTGACTTAGGAGCACCTTTTCGTGTTTACGGAACAGCTTCTAGAAATCATAGTTCTTATACTAGTTCCACACGTGGTATTAATTCCAAACTTCGCTCATCTTTAGTTTAGATTTTAGGCTTACTTTTCCCAGGTAAACCTGAAGAAATGAATCCCGAATCAAGAAGAAAAACCATCATGAACGTTAAATGAGGTTCTCTCACATACTAAAAGAGAGCGAAAAACCCGAATTTTCGAAGCTGATTTTATACTACTTTTCGAGGGCCGAAAAACGTGTAAAAGGTCTTAAATGATTCCTTAACATCTCTACTGAAAACGCTAACTGCTACAATGGCTTGATTTTTCGCACTGGAGTAAAATATATACCACGTTTAACCATTTTGCCCCATTTTCTTTGTATTTGGAGGCTTTTGTCTGAAGGTCCCTGTTCAAATTTCGTGCTTTGGACCTAAAGAAAGTCCTGGATGTGTCGCACCATTCTGTGCGATGTCTGAAGATGACTCAAACAGTCCTTCTCGGGACTACACTCACCCCGACGATCATACTCTACTTAATGTATTTCGTTGATAACTACCTGTAACCGCTGGTATCTAGGTTAACTTGAGCTAAGGGTGTTCAATGAAATGTGTCTTCATGGCAACCTTGTGTTCTCTACTTGTTTGGGTGTTTGGTCAGTACATTCAAAACTATTTTATAAGACACAAGTTTTTTCTTAAATATTCATATGTCTTTGTATCTAAAAATCAGGTTTTCCTGTGTTTTCTAAGAGCTTGCTTTAAAACAGACACCCAGAGAAACTGGGAACTCTGGTGTCTTTCTTTTTTATGAATTTTTAAAAACGTTCAAAGAAACCAACATGTGGTGTTTGATAATTATACAAATGTATTAACGGAGGATAGCACAATAAAAAAGTCAAATCAAAGTTTAACTATTTTTGGCTGAAAGGGGGATGCAAATGTTTCTTCAGGAAAAATAAGCAACAACAGTTGTGCTGCTAATTTGTTTTTTTTGCATTCCCAAGTGCATCCTTACTGTAAAATGTAACACCACAAATAGCAACTACTGTATATATGAAATTGCACCTTGCCTTCGACAAACGAGGAAGTGATAGGAACTGTCTTTGCATTGACTGAGTCCATAGCCAAAATGTAAGTTTGTACAGAGAAATGACAACATTGCTTGGCTTAGATCTTAAATGTTGTTTCCTCGGGGGTCTGAATACTTTTCGCTTGTGTCCGCAATGATCTTTATTTATAAGGTTGAAGTTGTTTTATAGGTGTCACAGATTTCTTTCTGGTTAAACATTAAATTAAAAACTGGTACCTTGCAGCTGTATTTTTGCTGTAGAGAATAATCGATTACTTATTGTTAATGGTGCTGGAGAATTATTCATTGATATTAATGGTGCTGGAGGACATCAGAGCTTTTCTGATACTGGCCTTTCCGTGTAATTGAGCAGAACTTTGCACAGAGCTGCATTTTCTTATTTTCAGCGTTCTTTGCTCCTTGTAGCTTTTTAGGTACGACCACTTCCTCACCCGAAAGTACAGGTTTACGAAGAGTTTTAAAAGTAAATAGCTGTCTTCAGATGGAAGGGTTGATGAAAAAGGTCAGGTTGGTTTCAGTAAAGAAGAATTGTTTATAAATGGATCGAGAAGGTTACTGTCTGACTACCGAGTGCTGCAATGAAAACTTGATAAGTTTAAAAAAGGACGAACTGAAACTTCAAGACAACAAAAGAAATTATATGTTGCGTGATCCACTTGGGTTAGGCTGCCTCTGGTCAAAGACAGTGTCATTAAGTTGGGGTACGACATTGCAGGTGCTTGTGTTTTTACAGCTGATAACTCCTGATTTAATGCGGTCATTATTCTGGAGAACCTTTCACTGCTATACTGTTGGAAACGATCTCTCGTTTTCCTGCAGACGTACCCAGAAGGCTACTAGGTCCTACTGAAGCAGAGTAAGGAATGGTTTGCTTGAAGTCTCTCTGTCATATTCCTCTCTAACCTTCATTGCACAGCCTACAGATTTATGTCGGAAAGAAGAGATGTCCCCAAAAACTCAGTTATCATCAGTTGTAGCAAAAGACTATCAGAAGAGTTGAGGCATGCAACACAGCACAGTTCAGACCACTTTAATGTCAGTTTTGGCGCTTCTCGAAATTCATTTAGATGGTGAGCGATATATCATTGTTTGGGTGACAAGCTGACAAGATCATCCGGAGGGAAGACTATCGTCCAAATGGTCACACCAAGGTAGCGAAAAAATGACATGATGTTCTTGTCTCCTTTCTCCGATTCTTTTTTAAGTTTCTCAGCTTGTTGTGGTACATGTGCGAACCGGGCACCTTGTATTTTGGTCATTTCAATGCTTGTCGCAGATATCTTGTTGAGAAATGTTATTAAACTCAGCACGCACTCAGATGTAAATAAATCAGCAAAACCGAGGGAAGAAAGCACTTTTCTGGTTTTCTTCTGGCGTTCAGACAATTTGGCTTTTCATTTTTTGGTAGGTTCCTTGCCATTGCATGAGTTTTTGTGTTTTTTCAATCTCGCTTTCATCTTCGTCTTCACTGTTTTTGCCTCTACCGTGTTCACCGCCCTCTCGTCTTTTAAATGTTCTGCCAAATTATCTTCATCCCACTCCTCAAAAAAACTTCAATGTCCATAGTTTGGTCACTTACTGTGCAGTAAACAAAGTTGCAGCAAAAACAAGACTTAGCTTGTGGCAATGACGTCGCGAATTTCCACCATGTTAGTTTGCAGTCCAGTCTCTTTACTATCCATGCTGAGATGCACTTCTAGTCGGACGAAAACGACTCGATCTTCCTTTCTTCTCTGCTATAACCATCAAATGCAATAAAATACTGCTAACAGGTGACAAATGGCTTCCAAAATACAGGGAGAGACTTGTCAAAAATGGTAGGGAATGCATTATCTATTTACCATTCCCGCAGGAATGCATTAATTTACGAAACGATAAAAGCACTCTGCCAATGGTGTCATGCTTTCATCTGTATCTCTGTGTTTGAAACCTTTGATAAAACACTTGCACTTGTTTTTGACATATTAAATGAACGATCTCCAGTCAAAATGCAGCGCAGGAACTTCTCAAGTTCATTGCAGAACAGCATTAGGCATTCGTCCAGTAGCTGGTCACCCACTGCAATATTCATTCCATTCATGTAGGATGGCGTAAAGAGGTATCATGCCAAGTTTTCAATTACAAGGAAACCACCTCCATTTAGCTGAGATTAAACATAAGAATGTACTTCATTAATTACATTTGTTTTCACTAAATTCCGTTTCTTTTCTTATTAAAAAGTAGTGAGGGTTACCGACTTTGTTTCTGAGGAAACCCTGTTTTGCTAAATCAGTTTTGGTAAATCGGTCCTTGAACAAAACTGATCCGCCTAACCAGTTTACCAATCAAGAATCGTAAAAATGATGTGATGATCTTTGCACAGGATTTTGTCAGTGGGTGTTCTAGATAATTACATGACACTGGGGTTATTTGAAACATTATTTATGTCTCAACCAGTGTCTTGGTAAAGGCTGCTATTTGTTACTAGACTCTCCATGAAGTGTACACTGGGTTGGCTGTGGTGCGTGTTACCCGAAAAAAACACGGCACTGAATTGGGTGGTATTGAACTGCAGGGCTCCAGTTAATAGGGACCTTGAACATAAACAAAAAGACAGCACAGTAAATCATTTTTTCGTCGAGATGGTTTCATGATCTTCAAGAACGTTTTGTCTTTAGTCACGCTCAAGGCATTTTAGATGATGAAGAACAGTTGTTGTATGAGGAATACTCGCCAAAAATCCTGATTTTTGCTATGGGAATTTTCGACGGTTTTCTCTGGACGATATAAACGATGCAGAATGTTTGGTAGAATTTAGATTTAGGAAGCACGACCTTCCACTTCTTGCCAAAGTCCTTAAAACACCAGAAAGCCTTACGTGTTACCAAAGAAACATATCAAGTGGAATGGAAGCGCTTTGTATGGTTGTGAGATTGTCTTACCCCTGCAGATTCAGTGATATCATTCCACGATTTGTTCGGCCAGTTCCAATGTTAAGCATGGGTAGCAACCAAGTGCTTGACTACATACATGATGCTCACGACCACAGACTCACTCAGTGGAATCACCAAGTTCTCTCTCAGCCTTTGCTGCAACTGTATAGTGACACTATTGCTGCCCAGGGTTCTGCCTTGGACAATTGTTTTGGATTTGTTGACGGAACAGTTCGTCCAATTTGCAGACCTGCAGAGCATCAGAGAGCAGTCTATAACGGCCACAAGAGAGTACATGCTTTAACGTTTCAGTGTGTCCACCTCCCCAATGGTCTGATAGGCCATCTACATGGCCCCATAGGTAAGACATTGATATAACAATTATTTGTTTTGAATATTTTTCTATTTTTCAGAAGGAAGGAGGCATGATGCAGGCATGCTGGCCGACTCAAAACTCCTTAATGACCTTCAAGCGTTTGCTAACTCTCCTTTGGGGAATCCATACTGCATTTATGGTGATCCAGCATACCCTTTAAGTGTACACCTTCAAGCCCCTTTCAGGAATAGAGCCTTGACCTCTCAATGATGGATTTCAACCAGTCGATGAGCAGTGTCAGAGAATCAGTAGAGTGGCTATTCAATGATGTCACTAACTACTTGAAGTTTTCAGACTTAAAAAAAAAATTAAAAAGTGGTCTCAGTAGTGTGCGTAAAATGTGTGTGGTCAGCTACTTAGAAATGCCCTCACATGTCTCTATGGACATCAGACATCGAGTTTTTTTCAGCTGGGACATCTTTTTTTAATAACCTTTTTTCAATAACTTTTATTTTAGTAACTTTGTAACATGGGGCCTCTGCATTATGTATAACATGCAACATGCCTTTTGTACACTGTTACACTAATGCCAGATTCACACTATCTAGAAAAAAATGCAAACACAACAGCATGGACGTAAGGCAAAAAACCAATCTCCTCTTCAAGTCATTATCTCACTAAGTTGCAAGTGTGAACCAGGTTTGAGGCTGTAAATGTGAGGAGAAAAAATACCTCCCAGAAGTAAACTAGTAAAGTATGATTTTTGCTCTGAAATAAAGAAACAAGTTTCCTGCATCACAAACTCATGTTGAAAAACAGTGTAAAATATTTGTTAACTAAACTTTCAACATAGTTCAACAAAGTTTAAGTAAATTAATGCTTAACATTGGGTTTCCAAAAGAAGGGGCTTCTAAGACTAATACTCCCCTTAAGTGCAACCTGTTTTAAAATAAGTTTCCAAAATCTTGAGGAGACTTGTGATAGTCACTTTGTGAATGTAGCTTTTTCCAATAAAGCAATTAATGACTGATTCTGTTGTTGTACCATCTTCGTCATTTCTAATTGACTCTTCTGATCCATCAACATCTGCTGTTCACTTTTCTTGAACTCCATTTCATCCTTCCTAAGTTTACTTTCTAACTCAAACTTCTCCTTGAGGTATTCAACAGCATCCTTACTTCTTCTCTTCATTCTTTCGCAGCATGGGCAGATTAAGGGGGAAGGCTGGCTGCAGTGTTCCCCCTTTTTTTCTTGTTTACTTTGTGAACTTTTCTGCAAATAACCATGTTTTGGGCGGTATTTCTGAAATCGCTTCAATGATTCCTCTCCAATTTTGTCTTCAGAAATTCACGTTTTGGTGACAAATTCTGCCAGAATGCTGGAAGCAGTATGTGAATGTTTGTTGGGGTGGGGTTTGGGTGACATGCTCTAGCACAATGTTCCCGGTTACTTGTTTTCAGAATTTCCATAATCCGTCCCTGGTCAGTCTTTTGCAACAACTTAATGATTTGTTTGGTAACTACAAACAAATTTATGGGAAAAGAAGGATTAAGCACTCCACTCCCCGCCAAACCAGACTTGCTTAAAACGAACACCAAGTAAAGTCAGATCCACAAGCCAGCATGTTTCCAATAGCCTTGCTTTAAGGCGATGCAACTTGTCTAACAATTAAAAATAGAGGAACCATAGCCAGGGTAAAACATACTAAAAATTGGAAAAACGTTCACTGGCTTTATATAGTTGAGAACTTTCGAGCTTTCGGCTGTCAGGCTGCAGCCTAGAAAAAATGATAACTCCAATATATACAAAAATAGGTGAGATTATAAAAAGAATATGTTAAAAAGGGGGAAAAAAACTATGTAAAAAAGTGTCAAAAAAATTAATTGTTCCTTTTTAGAAGAATAGAGAATTGATTAGGGAGCAGCCTTGAATTGTTATCTGCATGAGCTATGGAAGCGGTGTGCCATGATTCTAGTGTCTTGCAGGTACGAGAAGAACCCTTGTCAATCACTTGGGAATTTTCAAAGTCAATAGAGTGATTTGAAGACCAAGCGTGTTTAGCGATGTTGGAGCCTCTTGCGTAAGACTTCACATTCCTCATGTGTTCTTTTTTCTAGTTTCAAAGGATCTCCGAGTCTCGGCTACATAGCTCCATGGGCAGTCGGCACGTAAACCACGCTTGCTTGAAGATTGGTTGGAGGTCGGGACTTAGGAGAGGGAAACTCCTGTTTTAAAGTCTTGAATGGCTTGCTGACAACTCGAATATCATGTTTTTTAAGAAGTCTAGTTAAAGGCTGAGAAATTCCATTAATATAAGGGAGGACTGTATAATTAGAGAAATCAGAGGGTGTGGTCCATTTAAAAACATGATATTCGAATTGTCAGCAAGTCATTCAAGACTTGCTTTCTTTGTGATAAGGCTAACTTTCAAGGCAGGTAACTACAAATAAATTATTGCAAAAAGGGCCAAAATATTTCAGCACTCTGTACCCTGAGCTCAAGACACTACCTGAGCATTACATGATCTACGCCGTTGAGATTGCAAACTCATTGATCTCTTTTTAGCATTGGTGCTGAAGGTTCTTATCACAAGGGAATACCACCTGTTCTTCATCATTCCGCGGAGCTTCTTTTTTAGTGCATTATGATTCCCTACCTATGAGCCCAGTAACCGGACTGGCTAGGCTACTGGAATGAAATTTTATTCTTGAGAATAAAGCCAGTGCAAGGTCAGTTGTCTTCTGTGAGTAATAGCTGTCCTTTTGTATCATCTGCTTAACAATTTGGTCGGGAACGGTTAATAAATTTATGCAAAAAGGAACAAAAGATTTAAGTATTGCATTACCTGAAACACCAGATAAAGTCAGATCCTTAAGCCATCTGTTACATGATCGCCATTGGGATTACTAACTCATTGTTCTCTTTTGGTGTGGGAACTGAAGATTATTATCACAAGGGAAATCACCTGTGCTTCAGCATTCCACATAAAACTGCTGATTAGAACATTGTGAACCTTTCATGGAAAGATTTGCCGGCTCATTTAGTCAAATGGATTTTACGATCTGTACATATGGAAGGTGGACAATGCGAGTATGAGCTAACCTAGCCAGAATTGTTCGCTTGAATTGGTTCTTAAAACCTACAATTCGTAGTTTTTATGGTGGTTTCCGTTCGTTTGGGATCCTTTTGTTGGAGTTATTAATTGCGTTGTGTTAGGTGGTTACAGCAACAAATGATAAGCCCTTGATGATGTAGATAAATTATTTTTAAAATTGAAGAAACAAGAAGGTGTTTCATTTCAGTCAGGAAATTTGCATCAAGAATGATAAAAATTTAGTCGCGCTTCCTCAATTTGCCAGTTGTATTTCTTTAATGTGGATGCCAGCTCCGCCACGAATTTAAGCAGCAATTGTAACCGTTGAGAACCAGTGTTATTTCAAATTTCCGAGTTTGTGGTCTGCCTCATTTGAAAGGGCCAGAGTCTGTGTTCTTGGTGCTGACCCAAATAAAAACTGGGCTTTGGGGATGACATTGCAAATACTGAAGGAGAGGCGCATATCATTGGGATGTTCAAGTTCAAGTTCAAGTTCAAGTTCAAGTTTATTTATTATTCTTATTACATATTACAAATAGTGAAAGCTAATCTAGGCGGGTAGAGTGAAATTGATATATATTGACATATTATGCAAATACAATTTTAAATTGACGTATATTCAGTACTTAAATTGATCGCAATCATGCCTATGTCTTAAGCCTATAATGTATACTCTATCAACTTGCCTATATAACTTTTTGTAAGACGTAATAGTCAGTATGCCAACATAATCCTTCTCCTGATTGAGAATTTGAAGTAAGTAGTGTCACATTTTATTCTTGAAGCATGGCTTGGATAATTTCCTCAGGTCTGGAGGGATGCTATTCCATATTATTATACAATGCTAATGCTATCTCAATTTTGATTGGCTAAAAGCACCCCGCTAATTGTAGATGGCGCTGTGTCATCACGTCACATCTACAGACACTGGCATTTATGCATGTAGGTATGACGCGTTTTTGCAGACAATGAAGTTTTGTTTACATCTCGATATCAGGAACATTTTTCATAAGACCGTACAACTTAACTTTAGAATTTTGTTCAAAAGTTTCAGTTCGATTCAGTTTTTCCTGAAACGTTTTCAGAGGTTTTAGGCTTAAATCCTTTCTGTAAACCTTTTGAATTCCGCTTTACATGTAATTCACGGCTGTCATTAGTAAAGATGTTTACACTGAAATGTGTCATTGCGTGGCTTACTTTGTTGTTGTTCTGTGAAATGTCTCAACGCTTCTACATTTATAATTGTATAATAAAACAATTATTGGATTCGGTTTTCGCATGATAGCGAAATTATCAAGGCCTCGGTTTGTGTTATCCGCCTCAGCCTTTGGCTTCAGCAGATAACACAAACCTCGGCCTTGATAATTCTCGCTATCTTGCTCAACCTCATCCAATAATTGCTTATTATGACGCCTCGCCGAGAAAAAGATTTGATTTGATGGGTTAACCTGG